>NW_009725823.1:101605-126810 GCF_000703405.1 Apaloderma vittatum | reverse complement strand
AGGGAAAGATCAGTTTCATTAACAAGAACATTGACGTTGCATATATATCTTATAATTGCTACTCTAAAGGTAGAATCAATAACTAGGCTTACAGAAGGGCTGCAACATTTCTGAAATATCCCACATACCATTTTTATTTAAGATGGATGTTTCTGAGAATTGGAAAGCTACTGTTTGCATGAGTGATCTGCCCGATTTGCTGCGTATTACTCATAAATCTGGGAAGAAAAAAAGTTATGTTTAACTCCTCTTCTACAAAAACATGGGCATTACATTAGTGAAAGAAGGCAAACATAACAGATGAAAGCTATTAGAGCTGGCTTCAGTTCTGCTGATTTCATTCGCTGAATGTTTCCAGTCTGCTAGCTTAGAGAATCCATCTATTTCTGACCTTAACCTTTCAATGATATTTATTATATTTGGGTGGGGAAAAGGAGAATATATTAAAAAAGAATCAAGCGGAGAAACAAGATATCTATGTGCACAGTGAGCTCCTTCTCATTTTAGCTGACATATCCCAAATTTGTTAAGACAACAGAGCTCTAATGGGGTCGGTGTAAGCCTGTGACAAACAGCTCTGAGACGGTTTGGAATCGGCCAGAATTAGCTGTTGCAGTACCTGCACCGTGCCCTCAACCTGATATGGAAATTCCTTGGAGGTGGCTGATGTAAAAGAAATTGAAACGCTCCGAAGTTTGATGGATGAACCCAGCAGACAAGACATCCTCTAGAGCAGAGCTGCTCAGCTCGGTTTCCTGAAAGAGGGAAGAGCTTGTGGGTGCAGAACGAGTGGGCGTTCAAGCAGCAGATGGGGCTGGCAGTGGCAGAAAGTGGGGCAGTACAGGTGTTCGTCAAAGCTGCGGTCCTTGAACACCTGTCACCCAAACTCTGCACAGGCGTTTCAAGTGTCCGGGTGAGATGGTAACGAGCTGTGCTGGTCAGTGTAAATGGCAGCACAAGGTCAAGGCAATGGAAGGCTGTAGAGTAATTGGTTTCCAGGTGTATTTAAAGTTGGGCAGTCATTAAAGCTCTTCCTCCCCTCTGTGGTCTATGAAGCAGAAGACTGGCTAGAAAAGGGTGGCTTCTCATTACAGACTCATGCTCTGTGGAAGTAATGTTGAAAGAGGTTCAGATCTGCTGACCCAGCTGCGTTAGAGGTGACCTCTCTTTGGCAGGCCCTCTCTGTCAGTTGTTCTATTTCTATGTGTTTTGTTGCTTGAAACCACTCATTTTAGCTCTTGCATAAATATTGTTACTGCTATCAGAGACCTTGAGGCTTTTATTCCTGTATATACTATTGCTGGTAAATGCCATCTATTCCTCGCATTGTGCAAATGCTGCAGTGTGTTATGGGCTGGTGGTTCAAAGGCAAGGTCAGGATAAGATGACAGAAGGGATGTGTTAAGTAACACCACTTAATGAAAGCTAGAGCTACAATGGTCGGGGGAACGATGACTGCTGATCAGGAAGATGGAGGAGCAGAGAGATGCCAGCGTTTGCATTTGCTTCCTGCAGCAAGAATATTAGATCTTTGGGTTTTATTGCAATGAAGCACTTCTGGTGGGCCTGTGGTTCCCGATCTCCCCTAGTGACCTGGCGCGTTACCCTGTGAAAAAGCAAGTGAAGCCGCAGTCCCTTTTTTGGCTATTCAGGGCAGACATCACAAGTTTGATCTTCGTTGACATCGACTCTGGCTTGAGTGTTGAGGGACAGGGACTTTTATCATGGATGACTTCAAAACACCTTTTGCTTGCTCTCCTCTCCTTTGAGAGCTGCTGGGGTTAATGTCGGGGGAGCGAGTGCGAATATTGATGCTGGAGGATGTCCGAGGTAGTCTGAGCTTCGTGCCAGGGACGTGGCACTGGCTTGGTCAGTGTTTACGTGGTTGTTCTGGAAGCGATACGTGTCTTTCCTGATAAGCAGGGGGCGAAGGCATTGAACAGAAGGAAGTTATGGTATCTAGGAACTTAAATGAGGGACCTCAATTAGAAGTTCAGTTACAGGTCAAGGAGAGATGGAGTGACTTCTTTGTGACTAAAGCCATATCATCTCATCTGGTTTGCAAAGTTCTGGTTGCAGATGGCTCTGCGTCAGCAGTGAGCCTCATCAGAGCCTCACTGGAGGAATCTCACATGCTCTGGGTGATGCTGAGACCTTCTCATTTCGTGTAGGAACCTAGCCCTGGATGAGTGATGTCCCAGAGTAATTTCTCAGCGCATGTAAGAGTCTAGAAGATTTTTTTAATGGAACTGAAATGTCTGAGATAAAGGAATCATGTTGCTGTAATTCCTTCATCTTTAGGGAAGATCATAATGGAGGAGGAGACTGGGAGGGAATATGTCCTGCTCAGAAAAGGCACAGAACTTGGCAGAGGGGACATAACCGTATGCAGAATGACAAATGCCAGCCTGAAATTTAGATAGGTTTGGTGGTGGTGGTGGTTTTTTTTACACATTTATGTCCTGAAAACTTGGAGTAGACTGTCATCAGTGATGATAGCAAAATATTGTCCATGTAACGGCGGCTCCTGGTGCTTTAGCCTGCCATTAAGCTCATTTAGCCAAAGTTGTTCGAGGCCCTTGCTCTCTTTCTTTAACCACATCTGCTGAATTAAATTCCATGCGCTGACAGTGACGCTTTCAAAAGCTCCGAATCAATTCTTCAATCACTCTGCATTCTTAGCTGTGATTAAAAACATGTGTCCCCTAATTAAGCTAACGAGAAATTGTTAATTGGCACAAAATGTCACCATCACGGCTCGTGGTGCTTTAGCCTGCCATTAAGCTCATTTAGCCAAAGTTGTTCGAGGCCCTTGCTCTCTTTCTTTAACCACATCTGCTGAATTAAATTCCATGCGCTGACAGTGACGCTTTCAAAAGCTCCGAATCAATTCTTCAATCACTCTGCATTCTTAGCTGTGATTAAAAACATGTGTCCCCTAATTAAGCTAACGAGAAATTGTTAATTGGCACAAAATGTCACCATCACTTTGACAGGGGAAGGAATATAAATGAAGGGCAGGCGATCCCACCAGAATTCAGAGTGGGACGTGTGGGCGCGGGCTTTGTGTGCGTGGTGGCAGCCGTCAGCGCGAGGCAGCACGGGCAGGACCGAGGGGTGCTGGGGTGGCCTCTTCCAGTGCTGCCTCGTCAAAACATCGCGTCTGATTTGAGTCATGAGAGGGAGACGAAACAGTTAAGGATTGGGTCCCCATTGTTCCAGCTTCCCTTTTAATTTCAGGAAAAAGAGAAAGGTGCAGCCAGTGGCTGCCAAGAGCAGCGTGTGCTCCAAGAAGCACCCCCTTGGCTTTTCTTAAGGAATAGGTTAAGTTTTATTTGGCTGTCGCTTGTGTTAGAGGCAAACTCAAAGATTTCTGTGGAGATCAAAGCTGTTACCGTAGCTCAGGCATGGTCTGAAGTCCCATTTTCCTAATTCCCCTTGGATCCAAGGGGGATGTTCAAATAGTTAATCGTGATGTTTGGAAGCATTCGTCTTGGTGGATGAAGGAATCCCAGTCCTGGCACGGCACTCGCTGCCATATGCAGCCGCACCAGCGATATTTCCCTTCGTCATTTTTCTTCTCTGCGTGTTCATTAGAGGTATTCCTGTTCCAAGCTCATGTTCTGCCCAATACACTACTCAGGCTGTAGCAGCAGTAGTTGCCTCTGCTAAATGAATGTTTGCTAATAATGCCTTTCCGTCTGGATGCTCATCATATCTGCTAAGCGTATTTGTCATTTCTTCCATCCCATTTCCATTATAACATAAATAACAGACAGATTGGATCCCACACTGTCCTGCAAATTGGCAGTTGCTATTTTGACCACACTGCCTTTTATTGAGATATAATAAAGTATGCTCTTTTAAGATCCTACCTTGCAATGGGTGAAGCCCAAACGACGTATCAAGCATGTGTCAATGGCAGTGAAATTTAAGCACCTCACATCTTAGTCACGAGTCTTCTATCAAGCTGCAACGAGGAGAGGAAGAGATGAAACAAAGTGAAAGCACACTGCTTTTATCAGTTGCTTGTATCCCCGTACTTCAGGTCGAAGTCTGCCTAGGAAAATCTATCACTTTCATGCCAGATGCAATCACCTATTTCTTTCCATGGCTGGATGCACAAACTTCAAAAGTCAAAACTTGCTGTACTCTCAGATCTTTTGATGGATGCAAGGTACCATTTTGATTACTTCTGCGCAGCTGAGCAGGGCATTAATCCCAAACTGCTGAAAGGAGAGTGGCTGGGAGTAAACACAGGCTTAGTGCTTGTGAGCTAATCCAATTTTTAGCGCTTGTGCTCTTTCTCATTATAAGTATATGGAATATTGCAAATACTATGATATGGAAAATACTGTAATTCATGTGCTTTTTCCTTGCACACGATTCCCAGGGTTGCAGAAGCGTGTCTGTGCTTGGGAGATGTACAGAGCCCTGGAAGACGGGCACGGTTGGGCCATTACAGGTGATCTATCAGAACTCCATTTCTTCCCTCGTGTGACCCCTGCTTGCAGATCGCTTGGTTTTACAAACTCCGAGGGTCAGAGCTGCAATCTTGCCTCCTAGTTTGTGATGTTCATGTGGGTGCCACAGGCCACCTGCGATACAAGGGAACATTGACAGAGGAGGTGGACAGGGCGTGAGGACGAGTGTTGCAGCTCTTCATCGCAATGAAGCAGCGAGGAAACTGGGTGATGAAACTGCCTCCGGTGTGAGAGCTCCGCTGGATATTGATCTCTGCAGGGAATGGGAAATAGTGGTTCAGATAGTTTTAATATATTATCTAAACTACAACTCTGCAAAGTACTGATCTGAGAGACCACATCCTTGTTACACCTGCTGACTACACCCAGCTGGAAACGTATCGCAAACACGCACAGCTGACAGATCTGTCACAAAATCTAGTCTGTTCTGTCTAGGTTGATAAGGATGCCACTCGATGGATCACTCAAGGAGAGGTGTCTCAAAGAGACAGAGAAAAGCTCATATTTCTGTTCACTGAGGTGTTGCTGACACGATTTAGCATGCGGTACCCAGCTCATTTGGAATTCAGTGCCGACTTCATCCGCATCATAAAGTGAATCCTGTTTTACAATTCCCTTGAACATTCTCTAAATGATGGCATCTGAAAACAAGCAGCACAGTTTATATGCTGGAATTGTGCTTCTGAAATTAATTCTTAACAGTATAATCCAGGATATCAGTCAGACACGGATGAACAAGGGGGCTACGGTGATTGGGAACGGGAAAAGAATCGTTTTAGTGTGAGGTTGCTACTGCCTTGAGCCAAGACCCAGGTGTCTGTGCAGCTCATCCCTCGTTGCCTCAATACAGGGTGGATGTAAACGTGTGCAAGCGTTGCTTTTGGGCTTTCCCAGGGTATATCTACTTGTAAAAAAATCAAGGCTTTTCCTAGGAAGAAATTGGTTATAATGAGACCTAGATCTGTACTAGAGTTCTTGATTTTAAAAGAATAAACAAAGCAAACAATTACATGTTTCTGGCAACAGGTTCTTCCGTAGCTCAGAGAATCTGTGTTGCATGGTAGAAAATTGGTCTGTGGTTTTATTTCTTTTTTTGTTTTTCCCTCTGTGGTGGATTTCGTAACATTTCAGACCACTCTGGTACAGAATGGGGAAACTGGTGTGTTATTGCTAAAAAATTTACCGCACAAGAAAACATGTTCTGCCCAGTGCTTCTCAGGAGAGCTGTAGTGTGGATCACTTCATGGACACTTGCTTAATCTTGCTGTTTCTTGGGAGTTTTTCTTAATTTTTTGATTTTTTTTTTTTACTCGGATTTAAATTGCCCTGTCTGTGTGGAAGTCTGATTTCAGCTTGGGTGCCTGACTTGCTCTTGTAATACTAATCTCTGCCTAATTATCTTATACCTAATGCTGCCGTTTCCCTGGCATGTGATCTTGGCCTAAGAAGCAGATGCAGGCATGCACGTGAAGATTTATGACATGTCCCATTTGTAAGTCAATTTAGAATTTCCCATATTTTAATAATTCAGAGGCAAAGCGGGTTTCAGTGTGATACAGTCTCGGTCGCAAGAACACCGGCAGTTGGCCGGTGATTGCTCATCTGTGATTCAATAAATGATAGATAACTGCAAGTTAACGCTGGGCCTCTGGAACAGGTGTTCATGAGCGCTATAAGTACACATCTCCTCTAATGCATTCTTTATAAATTATTTGCTGGCGCTTTCAGCTCTGCTCTGCAGCAGCCAAGGAGGATGTGAAAAGCAGTCTTTATACGGAGATAAAGTGAAACACTTTCATGGTAATAGTTTGTTTTAAAATTAGTTTTACATCTCATCTATTATGAAACGTGAAGGTACACTTCCAGCTACCTATGAGATGCAGGCAGGCAGGCGTGAGCAACAACAAAGAGCTGCTTTCCATAATTTTCAATCAGAGTGTGCGAGATCCTTATTTTCTGCTTTCACGACTGCCAGGATGCCAGCTCCCTGACGGAGCTGCCGCGGCTGCACGGCACATCAAGGCAGCGCTTCACAGGGTTAGACCGGAGCTGTTTGGGGGAGCCTTTTCCCTCTGCTTACTACGCTAAAACTGCATCAAATATATACAGGTACTCACCTGGTAGGAACCCCAGCAAGGCGAGGAAGATGCAGAAGAGTTGGGTCTTTGTAGCAAGAGTCCTCCTGCAGACAGCACCTGATTGTGATGCTTGAATAAAGGTGGAGGCACGATGAAAGCACCAGGAGTTAAGTGAAATTGTCACGTAGTAACGGCATGAATTTATTTGTGACTGATACGTTATTTGTACCTGGTGCTAGCAGTAACACGATGGGCAAATTGACAACTGGGCCTTCTCCGTTACATGGCTGTGCCACGCTCAGCACGGTGACTTCAGTGAACAGTGGGAGTGCTAGTGAGATAAATATTTAGTACTCGTAATAAAAGTAAAAAAAAAAAACAAACCACAAAACCAAAAAAAGCGAAGCCCCAAACCTACCAGGAGAGCTCAGAGATTATATTTCATCTTAGCCAGTCATTCAAAAGAATGCAAAGTGTGCAGCACGCAGAATGTGGACGGAACTGGTCGGTCTAGGAACCCACAGCAACCTTGCTGCTGATCATTATTATTTGTTTGTTTGTTTTTCCAAGAGGATGCGGGTTCAAACCCTTCTCCATTACTGCTTTCCATGCCTTAGATGTGAACTCAGAGCCCTTCATTCGACCTTGCGGTTTCCCTCCGCTGTTCGCCTCTCTGGTGCATTATCAGCAAAACCGGCTTATTTTTCATCAAGACTCAATACTTTGGTGTGATTTGTTTGCAATCCACCTAAACCTGTCTGTTTGCCAAATACCCTACACTCTTAATCCAAGCATGAGCCGAGCATCCAAACGCGGTTTTTATGCAAAGTCTCTGTAATGCCGGCCAGCGGGGCTGTCCGGGAGGGATGAGCCGTTCTGTGATCAGCACGCGGCGTCAATTCCTGTCTCTGTGCAGGGATTGCAAATGAGGAGAGTGTGGACTCATTTTCATGCGAACTGTGAATTTTATGTGATTAAAGACCCCCCCAAATAATAAATAAATCAAGCATCTCTCCACTTTTATCCTCCCTCATCTGTGCAGACAAACTCCAAGCAGCACTATCTTTGCAGTTTCAAAATATCTGAAACCTTTCTTCTGTCTCGATCCAAAACGCTGCAACGTTGACATGTGACAGGAGAAGCCCAAGTTTGTTCCACTTTTACGCCAGTTTTGGGAAGAAAAAGCAATAACAACAACCACCAAAAAGTAACAAGAATTTTTTTTAAAAAAACCCTCCAGGTTTCTAGAAATACAAGCCAAGGGAGTCTGCTCTGGTCTAGAACTAGGAGAGAAAATTCCTGAAGTAACGCTTCTGGTTATCACTTAACCTCCTGAGTGGCATCATCAGCACTGAACATTCAGGCTTTTGAATCTAATTCAACTTCGGTGTGTTTGAGTTTTTTTTCTGAAATACTCTTTTCTGTACTAACCCTTCCTGTGAACTTCAGACTTGTCTTCAGCTTAAAGCTTTTTCACTGCTGTGCTTCTTTCTGCAAGTTCTGTGTCACCTTCTCCCCAGGCTTTGGGCATGTTTAGCCAGCTGCAGTGTGAGAGACCTGCTCCTTGGAACCAAATAGTGTTTGTCTGAGTGTGGCTTCCCAGCTGGAGTGGCTGAATATTCACTTAAAAAAAAAAAAAAAAAAAGGATTTTACTTTATTTTTTTTCTAGCACTTAACACTACAGTGCCTGTTGCAGCTGATAAATGGACTAGGCTGGTCCTGATGCCCTAAACAAAGATGATGAGCATCTCCAGCAGTCCCGTGAACATCACATTCCTAATTCTTAAGCTGTCCTTGCCTGTTCCTGCTGGGCACATAGTTTGACTTCTAAGACACATAGAAGAAATGAAAGAAGAATTAATCTCTAGCATGTGTGGGTGGGAAAAAAGTACATATTTGAAACACCTTGTGTCTCGTTTGTTAAACTGGTTATTCCAGATAGCTTGGTCAGAGCCTCTTCAGACGAGGATCCTGTAGGTAAACAACTGCTCTCTAATATAATGATCAAAGAGCTGTAGTTAATTTATTTTTCATATTCAATATGCCAGTAGATACACACTAAAGAGTGTCCCCCCCTGCACTCCCGTGGCTCAGCATCGAGCAAACAGAGGGTGCGTAAACACACGAATGTCACAGCAGGCAGAGCTCGGGAAGAGATGCAGTTAGGAGGAGTTTCTGAGCTCGTGGGAAGGCTGGATTAAATGATCTTGAAGGTCCCTTCCAGCCTAGGCTGTTCTATGTTTCAAACAGGGGATGGATCCTGCAACTTTTACTTGGGTAAATGAACAAACCTTGCCGATGTTCACGTGTTGTGTTCTGAAAATAAAGTCTAATTTCTTGGATACTGGAACTATATATAAAGGTAGATGCACGTGCTGGTTTTTCGCTACTTTCATAGTCGTAATGCGTTTTGTGATTTCTTTGCTTTACAGCGTTCTTTAAAATGCCCCGTTTTGTCAGTTCTCTGGGTAGTATTGATGTTTTGCCCTTTTAAACATCTCATTTGATTTTTCTGATGTTCCTCTCTTACTCTCCATCTGTTTTCCTGTAATGCTTTCATTTGCTGGCATTTTCTCATGGGGTCCCCAAAGGTTTATTCCAGGAGTTGCCTTGAGCTTGTTTTCTTTTCCTTGTGTTTCGAAATGTTTGACATGCGACCGAATGCTTCCAGCGCGCAAGTGGTGCAGGCACCGGTCCTGCCTCTCGCTGCAATCTTATTTAAGTTTTTCATCATGCAGAGCACATTTTCTTGCCTTCAGGATCCCTGCGGATTCAATCAGAGAGCAATTTTTAAAAGCAAACGAGGAGAAAAACCCACGGTGGTATTTTAGATTGTGGGCATTGTGTGGCTTTGCCAATATTTCCCCTCCAAAAAAGGGAAATCTGAGGATATCAGAAAACTGTAAGGATGACTTAATCACAGATATTTCAAATGATCTGATATGAGTTTTCCTTTAAATTTCTAAGCAGTTTTTTTTTTAAAAAAAACTCACAATGTTTCTAAGTTATAGAGGGTTTTCATTAGGGACACAAAGCAAAGGTTTGGAGGAGGATCAGGTGGAAGAAGCTCCTTCCATAGGAGCGCTCTTGTGTTTGGAGGGTTCTGGACCGATTCCGAGTTGAGAGGTGCCTCAGCTTCCTCCCCCTTGAGATGAACTCTCTTAAGTCAGAAAGGTCCTGTCTCAAATACCAAATTCAGCTCTTTTAGTTCTCCTGTTTTAAATGTGGCTAGGCTCACATTTGGTGAATTTAAACTAAAGCTGCCTTTTAAAAAAAGTCCTTTTTTGTTGTGGCTGACACAAGTTTCAGCCAAAGACTACAAACTTACTCTGTTGCAAAGGAAAAAAAAAATCTGAAATCAATGGAAAATGCCTCCATGTGTGAAAAATCAGCATTTGAGTTCATCATGCCTGTTATATACCAGTGAGTGTACTAAGTTTGAGCAGGATTTTATTCTTGGGCTTGTGGCAGTGGCTTCCAACTGTTTGCTACTAAGTAGCTCCTCTGGAAATAAATTCAAAATTATGTTTGGTGTGTCTGAATGTGAAAGCTGTGTGTGGATGAGGTATTTTCCAGTATGGCTGTTACTTTTTCAGTAGTTTTTCTTGCAGTATAAGAAGATATTTAGGTAAGTTCAATATATAACCTCTGTATCATCTCAAATAGTCTTTCCGGGATGACTTAAGGGACAAGTGATATTCAGCTGCATTAACATAGCAGATGGAGTATTATTCCAGCCTGGACGGCAGGAGAGCTTAGAGTTTACCTCCAGACTCAGCAGATGTCAATTTATATTAACAAGCAACAGCAACACACAATATATTTTATTTTCCTTGTAGCCTGTCTTCGTTACAAAACATCTGCATACATTATATCCTATTCCAGATGTGTAAAATTAATGCCGTAGCAAACGGCTCACATTTTTGCCTTTCACTGATAATTCTTTTGTCAGCATAAAAATTAGGTCTGATAAAAATGAAAAACCTCATGATGGTTTTCACTGTATTTGGGAGAAAGTCTGTTACGCTATCAATTTCAGTACGGCGGTGTGCTAAAAGGAGCAATAGGACAAGACAGCTTGTCACATATTTATGAGCTTATGAACCTTTTGCTGTCCCTTTTGTTATCCCTTCCCGCGGCAGTGCAGTGAGACTTTGAACCTTGAATTAATGCAAAAAGGATGAGGATCTACTTTCTAATACATACGTCCCAGGTACTTGGCAGTTTGTAAATGTCACTGCTGGAAAAGGGGAGAAGAAGTTGTAGTTGTAAGCCATGAAGACTGTCACTGTCACAGGCAGCCTAGGAAAAGTATTGAGCAGTAATGAGTAGCAGATAAAGGACATCAAGATTAAAGGAGCTTGTGTTTTTCTTTATTTCCACAAGGCTCTACAGGTGAATTTCCTAAGGGTGCGGTGCAAAATCTTTCGTACACAATAAGCGCTGAACCCCGAAGTTGGAGAACTTCTGGTTGGCCTGAAAATAGACTTTCATGTAAATATGCAGGGCCTGAATAATGGCTGGAAAATGAGTCAAAGAATAATTACAGCAATTGAACTTGAGGTGTTTTGAGGCATCTTTTATTATTATTATTATTGAAAGCTCTTTCTGTGGCCCAGTGTC
This sequence comes from Apaloderma vittatum, assembly GCF_000703405.1. NCBI lineage: Eukaryota > Metazoa > Chordata > Aves > Trogoniformes > Trogonidae > Apaloderma > Apaloderma vittatum. The sequence continues at coordinate 115,624 of NW_009725823.1, read as the reverse complement.
TTACTGAGCCTGCTGAAAGCAAAGCAGCTTACTGGGCATTATTAAAACTGAGTAGTTCACCTGATTCTGAAGGGCATCTGTGGAACAAGCAGGTGTAGTCACGAGTGGGTGTTTCTAAAACACTCATGCCTATATATGCGTGTGTATTTCTGTGTGCATACGTTCCTGTACGTATATAAGTTCCTGAGTCAGGTACCCTGAAAAAAAGCACGGAACCGCCTTTGGTAAATTGGACTCAGCTGCTCAGGTGATCTTTGTGTACAAATTTAGCTCTGGACTAACAGTGCATTCACGTGTAGGCCAGGAAAAGAAATATATCTTTGTTTAATTTAGTGTGACTTGATTGTTGACTCAATTGCAGGTCAGCAGGATACCCAGAAAAGTCATATAAATCTTTTTCTTTGTGATGTGGGGGAGAAAACAGATGGACACTGGAGTATATCAATGTTCATTCTCCTGGGGAATCAATAGGAATCTATATTTTGTAAATGGGTATACAAAACACAAAAGAAAATTCATGAAGCAGAGATAGGAAGATGGAGAGAGTGAAAAGCCAGCTAATTCCTTTCAGACAACTGATGATTATCAGACATATGTCCATTGAAGACCTGATGCAGCAGAAAGCAAGGCTTCTGCATTTATTTTACTGGGACTGATTGCATTAGCTATGCAGAGATGTCAAGCCTGGTCCTGCTCGTACCCTCGGCTCCGGGTGACATTTATCACCTCTAGGTACAGAGCTGCTCTTTCTTGTTCAGCACCTACCAATAGCAAAGGGGAGCGTCACAGGCTTCCCTAAGGACTGGGTCAGGTTGGTGGTGTTAATAAGCAATTAAACATTGCATAAGGGGAAAGGAGCGTGGGATAGAATGAAACATTTCAGAGAGGTGACAGGGAGGATGGTTTACAGGTAACTGTGATGGGAATGAGATTGTGGGAAAAGGATTTGGGAGGTACGGGTGAATTTTAGGGTTGAAGTGAAGTTCGCAGGGAAGAGAGGAGGAGAATGTGGAGATTTGTGGAAGAAAAAGAGTGATGATGAAAAAGAAGCAGAAGAATAAAATGGTAGATTGAACCAAAAATCAAATTGGGCACCAAATTGCGCTCGAAGCAAGTGGGAACCCATCAGAAATAATGCTTACAAAGGTAGCTGTAGCCCTACCTGGAGTCAGGGACCAATTTTACTTACTGAGACTCAAAACACCCTTCTCTGCCTTCTTGAAGGGCTTTTCCTCTTCTCTGCTGTTGCAACGTTTCCACAGCCACCCTCCGAGGGTGCCGGAGGGCTCCCTCCTTTACTTGGGGATCCCTCCAGAGGCAGCTGTGCGCCTTGTTCCCTTCCTCCCTTCCCCAAGATGTTTGCTCAGCCAGATCTCTCCTTCCATCACTACTGCCCTTCTCATTTCTTGGGGGAAATTTAAAGGAAAATAAATATCACTATGCATAAAACACTAGCTCAGTTTTCATAAAAAATAGAATTAGAGAATGAAAGACATGAGAAATATTAGCCTGTAACACCACATGCTTCATCAAAAACCCAGCCTGCAAACTGACAGCAGACATTGGTAATTGCCAAAACACCAGCTTTATTTATAGACGGGAGGGAGAGAAACGTACTACTGCAGATTTCAATTATGGATAAACTGTCCAGCTTAAAGAGAGCTACTGTCTCTCATTTCCAGTGGCAAAAACTCCATAATGCTCATAGTCTCATTTGAGCTTAGTCTTACGCTCATAGTATTGTTTGAAAATAATACACTGATCTTGTGTGTAACTCCTGTCCTCATGGCGCACTTTTCTAGCGCTAGAGAGAAATAAAGTCCCTGATACCTGCAGGCAGAGGCAATATGAACAGAACCCAGCGCCCTGCTGACTTTTTCTTTGGGGTATTTTTGGTATCTCATGTTTCAGAAGATCGCTGTGCTCTCTGCTGCTGGCTCTTGTACAGAACCAGCGGAGAATTCCTCGATGGATCGTGGATGAGGTGGTTTTGAACCAGGTGGACAGACACCTGCTTGTCTCCTGGTGCAGACCTGTCACCCAGCACATTACAAAGACATTTGTGAGGCAGAGTTCTGCAGTGCCTTTGTACTACTTCTGCTGTGGATTGCTGAAACAATCCATTACTACATATATAATGGATGGGTTTAATCAGGGAGTGAAAGTATTTATTTTACATTTCCTCCCCGTGCAGCCTATTAGTAATCCTGTTTAATTACCAAGGCCAGGGTGATCACAGATATGTGAAAAATCCAAGGTACTCTCCTGCCTCTGCCACAGAGTTAGAAAGTTTGCCGAGACAAATGATCCCGTTCTCTCCATGCATCGGTTTATTCATCTGTATAATGGCAGCATTAAATCCGCTATAGAAGACAATGACAAAGATTAATAGGGCAGAATTCCTGTCTGCATGTGAAGGTTAGGGAAGGAAAAAGTTGTGAATCCGTTGGGGAAGTCTCGTGCGGCAATGCAGGATGCGCTACGAGCTAAATCCAGGGTGCTCCAGTTGTGCAGCCAACTGGTCAAAGGAACAGGTGAAGGAGGAGGAGCAAAAGGGATCCCGGCACTGAGCGGCTGCGGCTGGAGCACAGCAAAGTTTGGAAACCTTGGTCTCCGTTAGAGGGTCTCATTGCTGGAAACCGGTTATCTCCGAGATACCATTTAAATCTCCTGTTAAAGTGATCCAAGTCTTTAATCATTATCCTGAAACCACAAAGCAGCTCCAGACACACACCAGCCTCGCTGAAAGACTTGTCAGGACTGAAATGGTAATTCACAAATTCACTAAAATTCCCTGCTCCGCTGAGCAATGTGACAGCTCTGCCGACCGCGGTAACATTTCTATTCAAACTGGCTTTGGTGCTGAAGCTATAAATATCCCTGCAATATTTCCTGCTTCAGAACATAAAGACAGCTTTACAGTGCTGATAAAATAGAAATTACTTTCTCTCTGAGGTCTAGCTGGAATTTTAATGTCTGTTTTGCAATAAAGCAGCTCCTACACAATTCGATTTGAGGGAAAGAAAACAAACGGTCTAATTTAGTTACAGTAATGACTCCTCTTGTATTGTTGGCCACAGCCGAATCTGTGGTTGCAGGGCTGTTAAAGGCTGTAGTGGTGAGCACAGTGATGATTTTATAGTCATAGCAATTTTTTTATCTTTTAAACATATATATAGCACCGCTTAATTACAAGTATGGAAAAACAAGGGCCCAGAAAGAAAAAAGGTCATTGAAGTTTACAACCTCTACTAGTGTTTCTGTAAAAATGACTTGTCACAGCTGTAAAGCTGGTGACCAGAGGTGACACGGATTAAAAAGGGTTCTTCAATTGAGAAGAAAAATTGCAACTACTGGGCTCATCAGCATTGCCTTTAATTATTCCATAAATGTCACCCTGGCTCTTGTTAGCTCCTTCAAAGGAAAGGGAAGGGGAAAAAAAAAAGCTCATTTTCTATGGAGTTCCCCTTTGCATGTGTAGGCTGCGGATGGCAGGGTGGGGAAGAGACCTAGAACAGTTAAACGGAGAAGGGAGTGAAAAATAATGGTTCTTCATTTGCATCGTGGCACAGGCAGATTGTCTTGAGGGCAGGTGCTAGAAAATAGTCTTAAAAGCTAAAGAGAGTCGGAGTGATGAGCTGGCTCGTTACAGATGTGAGCCACAAAGACCCCCAAGCCCCTGGACTCGGCCGCAGGATGGAGCCACCAGCTCCTGAGGCTGCTCTGGCAAGGTACTCCCAAAGAAGTCTCTGCAGAGTTGACAAAACCTCGTTATCAGCTCTCATTAGCGTGGCAAACAGAAACACCCCGCGTGGTGGCTGTTGCTGGGCAAGTGGGTGGTTCTGGTCCGGTGGTTGCAAAGTCACGGGGAGGTTTTGGAAATAAACGGTCGGATGCTTCTGAGTTTCCTGAGCTGAAAGAGATGGAAATCTCTTCCCCAAAACTAAACTTTAGCCTCTTCCTGAGTTTTCTTTCTTCTTTCCGTCTGTAAATTCAGACTGCGTAGATAAAAGCAGACAAAGAGCTCATTACTTCTTATTTATGTAGTGTGTGAGGAGTCAGTTTAGTTAGTTTTGAATTGGTCAAATAATAGATAGAGGGACAGGGCTTGCGAGAAGACATGGGTTTGGGTAAGAAGCCGGCGTTAGGTCTGTACGATGTTAGGATGGAGGATGCTCAGGCTGAGCACTGTAAAGGTTAATGACAGAAATGCTGTGTATCTAGAAATCCTTGCAGACTAAAAGTCAGACTTGCAAAGATCTTTCTGTGTCAAAGACACAACGTTGAGAAGAGAAAGTTTGTTTCTCCTTCCCTTCTCTGCTGGGACGCTTTGTTTGCTATTCAGTCTGTGAGCTTCTGGGCTTGTATAAATAAATAATAACTGTTTATAATCTTCTAAAAGATACATAAGTGTGTTTCTTTTCGTAAATGTAAGCTAAGGTTAATGGAAAACTTGATGTTTTTATTTCAGTGACAAAACAGCAGTAGAACAGCTGTGTGAGACTCCCAATGAAATAAATTGCAGGTGTTATACACTATTTCTTTTAAAGAATTAGAATCTATAGTGCTGCAGTGAATGCTGATTTATAGGTTGTTGGGTTGGTTTTTTTTTTCAAAGTAAATCTCTGTATATTTTTCTGATTTCAAAAGGGAGTGTGTAATGATGGCTTCCACTACTTTAGAATAATATTACATCAGGCAATCTCTACAGAAATGTATTTCTTGTGCTAGAAGTTGTAGTATCATGTAGCAGGGAAAATTAGTAAGATTTCATAAAAACATGTTGAACAGAGTTCTGTTGGGCTTTAATGAAGTCCAGCACGTAATTGGTTGGGGAAACACTGATGTAAATCATGCACATTTCCAGGACAAAGGCTGTCTAAGTGGACTTGCTGATCTTTGTGCCTTATAGACGTAGCATAGGTAGATGGGTTTTCCTCTGGAATGCTTTAAGCAATCAAAACCAGGTATTAAATTCTAGTTGTTATAGGGGAAAAGCTTTTATTCTTGGGGAAAACAATGAGATTAATAGACTTCTTTGGACTAGCCACCCTGCTTTGACCGCTGCTTCCAGGATCCTCTCAGTATTAACTAAAACCAACCAGGTGCCTGTAGGTACATTTGAATTTTATCAGATGGGCACCTGAACCTCCCTGGAAAAAATTTAAAAATCTGTAGATCAAGAAGGTTGCCAGAAAGGATGATGACTTACAAATGTAAAATGGAGAGGAGAAACCAACTGTGAAAAGCTGATTTACTTCTCTGAGGTTACCCCTAAGTAATGCCAGAATCTGACTCTAGGCTGCTAAATCTAAGCATGCCCAAATGTTGTAGTCAACCTGAAAAAGGGATGACAAATACACTGTACTTGTCTTTAAAATCTGTCCTGGTCACGATGTGACAAACAGACACGTCATCCAGAAGCTGGACTTGTAGCGAGTTGAGGGTCCTGTCAACTACCCGTGGAGCAGGACTGAGTCCTGGTTTTTCTGCCAGTTCTGCTCAATGTGGATGTTCAAGGCTATCCAACCAAAATCGCATTTAGATTATATTACATTGTACAGTAAGTGGCAAATCATCGCTGCTTCCTTTGACATTCAGTGTAATAACATTAACCATGATGAATTCCCTTTTACTATTCATGTGGCCTCCATACATTATTTCAGCTGAATTCCATTGTAACGTAGTGGTAATTAATGCCTGCTGCTTGTCGGGTGTTCCCCATTTCTACCTTCCGTCCTGCTCTTTAATTCTTGAAGAACTTACACGTGGAAATGGTGCAAAGACTGCCACTGATGCCAGGTGATCTTCGTAGGATGTGAGAAGTCGAATTACGTGTCTGGTGTCAGTCTGCCCCAGTCTTCTCTCACACAAATCGCTGGTTCTTCTGGGGTTAGCAATCCACTCCTGTTCGCTACGGGAGCTGGGGCTGTTTTCAAGAGCAGTCACAAGCAGCAGAGTGACTCTGCAGATGATACAGTGAGTTTCCTCATTCATTCCCTCTCCATAACCTTCCAAGTTCATCTTCGTGCCCCCTCCCTGGAGCCCCCGGGTTATAGCCTGTGGCCAAAACGCTGCAAAACCCGCTGTCCTGGCTAAAATGAAACCCAACGGCCAGCTCAGACAGTTTCCCAGGCTGTGTTTCCAGATGAGTATGCCCACACAGAAATGCTGTGTGGGGAACAGAAGAGCCCGCGTGAGGCTCTGCGATGACCAGGACGACCTGTCTGCCCGGGGGAGCTGGAGGCGGTTGCCAGAGCACAAATCATAAATTCCTTCCCTGTGGTTCAGACATGAAAGTCAAAGTGCTGTTGACTGAAGTTCTCCTTTCCACCTGCAATGTCTGCAAGAAAGCCCTGTCCCCATTGTACTTAATTTCCTGTATTTAATTAGTTCTTGGTCCTCTGACCCATCCTACCACAAAGTGTCATCCTCCTGGCAGGGAGGGACATGGCTCCTGTCACCCTGTCCCCCAAGTCTGGATTTCGTATTTCTGCGATGTTGTCCAGCCTTGAAGGACCTCTGCAGTCATTCTAGAGGGATTTATGGTGGCAGCTGTTCTCCAGAGGAGAATCCCATTTTAGCCCAGGGACTGATTTCCTGCAAGGCTTGAGAACTCCTGACACGGGAGGGGCTCTTCTGGCCAGAGAAATAAATAACGGGTTCCTCACAGCAACCAGAGTGCAAGAGTTAAGCCATGCAAATGGCTCTAATAAGCATAATTTAAACCCATGGTTTTCTTTTTATGGCAGTTTCATATTCGATGTTTTATATTCCAATTTTCCACCTTTTAGTCTTGCTTCTTTCCTTTTTGCTGCAAAGCTCTATCTCAAATGGGAGGGCAATTACTAGGCGAGCATGTAGTTCTTTAATTGAAACACTTATAGGTGTACACTTAAAAACTATAAAGACTTTTATGGAATAGCGATGCCTTAATAGGCTCTTGTGTATGTACATTGTAATCTAATTCTGTACTCTTCCAGCGTTGCTGGGGGAAGCTGTTAATTTATGGTTACAATGAGCAATAAAGCAATAATAGTAATCGAAAGGTGCAATATCCCTTGTTTAGGGGGCATTTATGGTTATGTATTTAAACTACAAATATATCAAGATGCTGCAGAACTGATCTATATAAAATGAAAGATAAGATCTCTCCCCTTTAAAATGTGCGTTTTTTGCCAGTAGAAAAGCAGCCACGTGCTTGTGGTTAATACCAAATCCCAATGCTCAGCGTGAGCGGCCGGCAGAGACTGCCGCTGAGGCCTCATGAGAATTTCACTGACCCCCTCGCTCTAGGCGAGATGTTTCCCAGACAAGCCCCCTGCAGGTTATTTCCTTTGTCCCATTGAAATCTGTGAGAACTGGGCATCTTCCTCCCTTGCTGTTCTTTAGGTCTCACCGCCAGAGCAGCCAAGTATCGAACAGTTTATGAACATCGGTTGTAGAGATTTTTTTCCCCTGTACAGGAGTGAGCCCCCCTGACCCATTTCTGTTCTTTCTGCGGAAGAGCCTGAGCAGCTCAGTCATGCCGGCAGGGAGGTGTCCCCACACGGGGGGTGTCTCGGGAGTTCTCCTGTGTCACCCTGGGAGCTGGAAGCCAGAAACATTTCCTAGGACACCGGTTGACAGACTTTGTGAAAATGCTTCTTTTTAAACAACTCGGAATAAGAAAGGGTGACAGGAAGGGATAATTACCTTGTCTGAGCCAGGTCTCTGGGTAGGCACGGTGACATTTCCAAAGTCCAGATGGCTTTGTTGTGTTGTGATTGGGAAAAGAATGGAGGGCAGAGCCCCTGACATTACAGACTGCAAACAATTTCCTGGCGAAGGCAGGCACAGTCCCTCTCTCCGACGGCCCCAGGACCCATCCTGCCTCTGTCGGTGTCTGCGCTGCTGCCCTCTCCATCGCGGGTCTCAGCAGATGGGGCTCTGCCTGCAGGTGGGTTTTTGGTGGCTCTTTGTGCTCTGAGCGCGGTGGCTTTGTCCCCTCGACAGCCAGGTCTGCAACGTGGCAGGTTTGAGTAAGATTTAGGAGTGTTGATACGTATCTAAACTACCCCAGCCCTGCTCTGCAGAGATGGATGGAGGAGCAGCTGGACTGGATATTGCGTGGAGAGAGCGGTAGGCAACAAGATGATCTGACTTCAGAGAAGAAAACAGGAGAGAGGGAAGAGGAGAACAAAGCAAATGCCAGTAGAAGATGGACATTGTGTGTCCTTATGTGGGTAACGTGGGTTTAATCTTTGCATTGTACCCTGAACCGTGGTGATAGTGAGCTCCCAGGCAGAAAGAAGCTGGCAGGCGGCTGCTAGAAGATGCAAATGCCTAAGCCCACCTCCTAGAGACTGGCAGCTAACTATCTCGATGTTCTGTTTGCATCCTCCTAAAATGGTGCTCATAGTAGGTTCTTGCTTCAAGTAAAGGTTGTCTAAGTACGGATTGATTTAGTATTGAAACAGAGCTTTGGGACCTTCGGGGGAAAAAAAGACTGTTTAAGAGCAGAACTGTACTGTTTTAATTTTTTTTTCCTTCCCCTCTTTTCTGGTGAGGCTGTAAGTTGTCCCAGGAATCAAGAGCTCAGGTTGAGTTTATAAGACAAAAATGTACAAAGGAAAGAAGCCCCTGCATCATTTTCTAGTACCTTCGTGGCACAACTTGTTTTTCCCACTTCACGTGCTTTAATGAATGTATCCACGACCTGTTTCAGTTCTGCCTTGGAAGGGCTGGTGGCAGAAAGACCCTTCTGCCTCCCTCCCACACTACGCCGATCCAGACCCATACTTTTATCAGCAGCCGGCTGCTTGGCACAAGCCTTGCCAGCTCAGCAACTCTGTCTGCTCTTCCCTTGAGGAAACCATTCACCTTATCACCAAAGAGAGACAGGGGAAAAAGAATTCCATCTGTTACAGCTCAGAGCTAGAAGCTTCATAATTGCGTGGATACACAGGCTGCATATCAAATTTTTTTGTTTTAGGAAGTACTTAGGGAGCATTCATTCTGCTTTTATTGTTGTTCTCTCCCTTGCAAGTGACTCTGTTTCATCTCCTCTGGGACGCGATACAAGGATTTCTGAGCAAATTTGTGGATTAACGACACCGAGGAGGTGTTTAGAACCACGAATGCATCCTGGAAAACCTGTGCGCTGTCCTGTTGTGGGAGCTGTGGCAGGGCAGCAAAAGGGCGCTGTCCTGTTGTGGGAGCTGTGGCAGGCCAGCAAATGTCACTGCTTCCCTGGGTCGTCTGCCTCGAGCCGCACAGCCTCCAGCAGGTGCACTTCCAAATTAATTTCAGTGGGACAGCTGAGGGCTACAAAGTTATCCCAGAGCTTATGCGTTTTTCAGACGGAGACCCGCTGAATAATAGATGTGAAAAGAAGTTACTGTTTGTAAATTTCTTTTACATTGACCAAGTTTGTTTTAAAATGTTACTTTACTATAGAAGGACCATACAAGAGGGTACTATCAATTTATGTCCCTGTTAAGTATCATTGCCTGTCTCTTGGCCGCAGCACCTTTCTCGGATTGTTCTGGATTTGCTGCCTTTCTCAAATCACAGCTCACACACCCGGGAGGGGAAAACACTCCCCTGCAGGCAGCTCTATCAGGAAGGAAAACTAAACTGAGGTTTGAAAGCCCGAGGGGGAGGCGGGTATGCGGTCGTTCTTGCAGGTCTGCGCCCGCTCAGAGAAGAGCTGTGATTTCTGAGGGTAGTGCTGGCGTTGGGTGTCAGCTGTCGCGTTTCTAAACAAGGTGCTCCAAGGTGATGAGGCCAAGACACTCATTAGTCTGAGCCACGGCGTGATACAAATATATTCGGGAAGTGCCTTGAGGGTCTCCACCCTGTCTCTGAAACTCAGAGGCTGCCTGGTCCCCTGGGACGGGCGCTCGCTTTGTCGGAAGGTGCGAGGCGTGTTCTGAGGTTTGAAAAACGTGCCTTGCGGTGACAGGCTTCTGGAGATCAATCTGATTAGCTTATCAAAGGGAAGATTAGAAAGCAACCTGATCGTGCTGTTTAAATATGTTCACAGGGAGAAAGTACTAGGTACAAAGTATTTTTTAATCTAGCGCAGAAAGGTATGACAGGAGCCGATGTCTGGGAAAAGAAAAAAAATCATTCAAATGGTTAATCAAGAAAAAAACGCAGCAGCTTTGTGTGAATCGCGGGGCATTGCCATGAGAATAACTCCTAAATCTGGTTTACAAAGAGTAAATTTTTCAGGAGTCCTTGCAAAAAGAATTTGGACCAAATGCCTTTCTTCCCTCCACTGCTGGCTTCCAGTTCTCCTGTTGTATTCAGACCTCAAATTGAATAGCGAGTGGTTCTGCATTATTTGTTTTTACTGCTGCCAAAAGGGAAAAAAAGTCATAGAATAAACAGTGGGATGTTTGCAACCCTCTTACATTAGGCAGATTGAATCAACTGGCTCACAGCTGATTGTTTTTCTTCGGATCAGTCAGCGCCATTCCGTTTTTATTTATTTGATTTTATGTATGTAGTTCTGGGGCTTTTGTTTTGTCTGGGGTTTTTCTCCCAGTTGTGACTTTCTGATGCGGGAGGTGGGATTGCAAACAGCTCTACCTTTCTTCTTAAACATCAGTGCAGAGTTTACACAACGCTGATTCTTGGGGTAACGCAGGGAACAGGATGAGTAAGCGCTGTTACTCAGCGCATGCCAAGTCAGTCATTATAAATAGCACCGAGCCCAATTCCCTCGTCTCCTGGTGCCAGGTTAAATCACTGCGAGAGAGCCATGAGGAGCTGGGGCATGGATGGGGTGGGATGGGGGTGCGGGGGCCGGGATGGGGGTGCGGGGCCAGGACAGCACAGTTTGTGCAGTACCTGTCTCTATACAGTTCAGCCCTTTCTAAGACTCCATCTTGTGCCCACTGCTGGCAAAAGCAAGCTTTTCTCTTAACTTCGGGACTGCAGGATCCTTCATTCCTCATCCCTGGGTCCAGCCTCGGACAATTCTTTTTCCTCTGCCAGGCCTCGAATTTGCTAAGCCCTGCAAAAAGAGCAAACATGCGCGCCTGCAGCTCGCCGTCAGCCTGCCTCTCTGATTAAGTGTGCTGCAGCCGTGGTGTCGCTCGGAGTTACATCTTTTTGTTCCCTTTTTTTTTTTTCCCTTTCAATGTTATTAGCTTTCAGAGTCCATGAGAGAGAAAATAGGGCAGACAGCGCACACTCCATTATTCTGGGATATCGATGATTAGTCGGGCGCCATCTCGGCGAGTTGTGTTTCCAAAGAACACAGTTTCCTCCCCAGTTTTCTTAGAAGACAAAATACGTTGGACAGAAGACAAAATATCCCTGTGGCATAGCTGATCAGTAGGAGTGGGAAGGAAGAAAAAGAAAAAAGATTGGGTGGGTTGGGGTTTGTTTTATGCTTCACAAATGCAAACAGGTTGTGGTTATTTCCTTTGTACAAGGGCATACTAATTGCAAGAACGCTCATTAATTATGTGTGATGTGCAGAGTTCAGTTGCCAAAAAAGTATTTTTGGATATTGTTAACCTGAATGTTACTTTACCTTGCTGTCGCCGTTATTTTGCACATTGTGGTATTTTAATGAACATACGGCGCTACGTTAGCTAACGCAGATCCCTGTTTTCTTAAACTGGATGAGTTGCTCTTCCAGTCGCTGCAGTAGATACTATTTGCATCGCATAGAGCTCTGCTGAATATTTAAATGTGTGGAAGTGATCGGTGGAGTCTGTTCCTCCTTCTCATGCAAGTGAGTTACATCTATCTGTGAACAGAAAATGCTGCCGTGGGCCTGGCTGAAGAGATGACCAAAGTTGGCCTTAAATTAAATCAATCTGAAACTCGTAATGTGTGTTTAGCTAATTTCCAACTCTCAGCAAGTAGAGAATCTGTTGATCTCCAAGATGTCTTTAAACATCACACTTCAAAATGAGAATCTTCAAAGGATTTGACTTTTTTTTTTCCCTGCCATAACACATTGTTTTAAAGCTGATCTCATAATTGTATTGATTTTTTTTAAAATTTTTTTTTAGTTCTCTGCGTCAAAGCACTTCTTTAATCAAAAGTAAATTATGTAAAGGCCGTTAGGGTCAGCCCAGCAAGCAAAATGAAAACTGCAATACATCATTTATTTGTAAATGTCAGTGAAATCTGTGGATCGATATCCTTCCCAATGTGGATGATATTTATATTTTTATAGAAATGCTGTGCCAGCTGCCAGGTCGAGGTGGCTCAGGGCAGGGCTGGCTCTCGGCTCGAGCTGGGGGACACGTCTTGGACCCTGTCCCTGCTCCCTGGACCGGCCACATTGCCGACGTGGATGCGAGTGTGTCCTGGCCGAGCGTGGTGGCAGCGGGTGGTGGGAGCCTGCAGGGACTTTATGTCCCTCCCTTGGAGAACGGCCGAGCGCTCGGCTCCGTGTTGTGTTTTATTTCATTGCTTCTCACACATGTGCGAGTAGACACCAAACCTTGAGTCTCCAGTCGCTGCCAGCCTTGCCCACCTCGTGTCCCGCAATCCGGACCCCAGAGGCTGGCAGCTCCTGCCGCGGGTCTTGCCAAAACCCAGAAAGGAAGAGACATGGGCTGGGAAAGGACAAATCATCTTCTGGCTTTTTCAACTCCATCTAGTGGCAAAAAACTTGTTGTTTGATGCTGGTGGGAAGCCTGTGGGTCTGGGCCAGAGGTGATCTGCCGCAAAGATGGGCTGAGCTGCTCTGATGTCAACTGGAAACTTGGCCTGAGCCGCTCCCGAGGGCGTGCAGGTGGCAGCTCAGAAAATCCCCTTCTGAAGGGTTAAACCCGACGTGCTGCTGTGCTGCCAGATAAGGACAGAAGTGGTGCAATAAATCCATCCTGCTCTCTCCCTGCCTTTGGGGGAATACTTGCTGGATGGCAGAGCAGAGGCTTTCTGTTGGTGTTGGAAGAATCTGTCCGTCTTTGTACAGGCTTGTGTTGGCCCGGGTGGGTCACCGCGCTATCTCAGCGCTGTAAGAGGAAATGAAGGAGGATATAACACCAGATAGGATCTGAGCACTGGTTTTGCTCTTAAATATTCAAAAGAAATTTTATGAGGAATGGGATTAAAATGGAGAGATTTTGCTGATGCTCAGTGGAAAAGATGTTTCTAAAAAATAACAATGTGCCGTTCTCCTGTGCTTGGGTGGTCGTGGGACACGCGGCTTTGCAGCGCAGCCGCAGGGCAGGGCTCAGCCCTGCTTGGGTGTCGTGGTTTGCGCCTCGTGAGCTCCCGGACACGTAAAGCCTGGGTGCTGTGTGGAAAACTGCCGGGTTCCTAAAAAACAAGATCTCATGAGTGTTTCCTTTTGGCTGACCCTGGTGCAGCCTGGCCATGGTGTGGGGCTGAGCTCCATCCCTGCAGACGGGTGGTGTGGCAAAGGGACTTGTGTTTGGGCTGGGTTTTGTGCTGGACTGGGGCAGATGATCTAGCCCAGATCGCCACCAAAGAGTCCCTCGGTTCAGACAAACCTCGTTGTTAACACAGGATGCATTTAGATGCTCCAGCAAGTGCAGGTTTCCCTCCCTGTGCACAGATGAAGGTTTTTTCTGCAGCCCGGAGGGAGGGAGAGGTTTCAGACGTCCCTGACTTCTCCTCACAGTGTGCCAGGAAAGGAGGGTACCAAGAGCTTGACCTCAAAGTGCAAAGTCTTAGCAAGAAGGGGGAGGCAGGGAAGTTCCTGTGGTAAGAGCGCAGGTTAGGCTGCCCGCTGCCGGAGCCGCTGGTTATCCCAGTGCCTGACACAAGAAGAGAGATGGAAGGGTCTCGGGGAGGGTTGTCCAGTGGGGAGGACCTGCCTGCCTGACCGACGGGACGGCCACTCCTGGGGTTGGAGGCTGAACGTGTCTGCTGTAGCAGAGGATCCGTCGTGAATGTTTAACCAGGGAGCACAAGGCGGGGACCGCGCACTGCTGCTGGCTCTCAGGGGGGTGAGGGACGAGGGATGCGCTAGGTCAACATCCACGCGTTCGGTAATTGCGGGTGTGAGTTAATGAAGGCAGATGCAGAACGGCTGGG
>NW_009725823.1:94356-101563 GCF_000703405.1 Apaloderma vittatum | reverse complement strand
TGGAGGCGGGGGAGGATGCTGCTTCGGTGCTGGGCTGGCTCCTTCCGTGGGGGATAACAACCCTGATGGGCAGACAGCAGGGAAAGGGAAAATCTGGGGCGAAACTCCATCCCAGACACTTGGGTGCCTGGGCTCTTAATTTTTATATGTGCTTGGGTCCAGACCTCAGCCTGGATTTGTCCAGACCTCACACAAGGTTCTTGGTATGGAAAAGTGCGGACCCTGTCAGGCCACTGGCCAAAGAGCACGGGAGGCTGGTCGGGAAAACAGGTTCCTGCTGCAGCATTTTCCCTTCTGAGCAAGAAAAATTTCCACGGAACAGCTCTTGAGGTGGGGAGTGCTGCCTCAGGTTCTTCACCTTCAAGTGCTTCTGGAAGTTCAGCCACTCCAGCCATGGTTGGCAAAATTATGGATCAGAATGGGTGGAAAATCATGCATGGATATTTTGAGGGGGGAGAGCAACTTTGCATTGCGTTTAGGAAATTATGATTTTTTTTTTTTTCTTTTAATCATCATCACAATCAACCGATTTAAATCGGTGTGACAGCCGTGAACTGCAGCTGTAAATCTTGCAGTTCTGGTGTAAGTCAGTCTTGTGGGTTCACAAAAAAAAATTCTACAAAGCTATTGTCTATCTTTCTGAAATATAAAGAGGGTTAAAAGCTTAAAACTATGATTCCACTCAGGATAAAGCATCAAGAGTTTCTCTGAAGTTATCATTTAAAAAAAAATAAAGATTTGAGAACAGCTTGGCCTGGAACAATATTTCAGGCATGGCTAGCTGTTAAAAATAAGCTAATGCAGAAGAGGCACATTTAAATAAATATAATGCAAAGACATAATGGCACAGATAATAGTTTTGAATGGGGAATTCTAATGACTTCGAGGGCATTTTACAGGGCAATTAATACACATGAAAATGCTGCTCTATTCAACTGATGGAAAGAACGGAAAATAAAATAAAATAAAGCAGGCAGAAAGAAAAAGGGAGATGTTTGTGACTGGTAAAAATAGGGTTTGATTTTCTTTTCAATAGGATCACTGCTTACAAACATAATAAAAGGAAAAATAAGCATGTCAGGTTCTATAATGTGGCTTGTAAAATCCCAAATGATTAGTTTCTAAAGAGGGGCAATTAAGCTCCTTTTGCATATGCATGTGACTTCTGTGCAACGGGGCTTTCTCTGCTCCCTTCTTCTCTCCCTCTTTATCAAGGGTCTAAAAATAAATCTCCCCCCATCAAACCTCCAGCATCATCCTGCTCCACTCGTGACGGGGTTGCGGGCCTGGGCTCCCTCCGAGCTGACGGGGCTTTCTTGCTGTTGGAGGGGAGCAGGGGCTGCCCCAGCTCGGGTCGGCATCGGAGCCGGACCCAAAGCCAGGGCGCGGGGCACGGGCTGGGCGTTCGCTGGCAGAGAGGAGCTGAGAGCTGCCAGGGAGAGGCTTTTTCTAAAAATACCAGCTCCTCTGAAGGGAAGCGGTTTGGTGAAACGCTAGAGCTGGGGGAGCTCCCGTCTATTTTTCATCTGTAATGTGGTCCTTCACGTCACCACTGAGCACTTGGGCTCCGGTCTACAGGGAGGAGGAGGAGGATGGGAGTAAGTGCTGGCCCGAATGTGCGTTTTCCTGTATCTTCTAACACTGCTGCTCTGTGCATCAGAGGAGGGAAGGGTGTCCTGGAGCAAGGCAGCCCTGTGCTGCTGAGCAGGCTCTTCCCTTCCTGCTCACCCATCACGAGCTGCTCAAGCTGCAGCAGGGATGGCAGGGGGACAAGTTCATATCATGCTGGTGTCTCTACAAGGAGTGGACCAGAGGCCCATGGTGATCCCTGTGAGCTTTGCGGTCCATAAAACTCACCCCCGCGCTTCCCTGCCCATCTGCACGGGGAGCGAGCTGCCCCGTCCTTGAAAAAGAGCCTGTCCTGATCTTTAGCTGCGTTCTTTAAATGTATAAATAAATATTACATATGCTAACAGATGGTTCATTAGCCAGTTGTTATGGCAATCAGCATTTCAGCCAATTAAAATCTTTTTTCATAGCTTTAAAAATGTCAATGAGAGGAACACGTAAATGCCCAAAGAACAGATTCGCTGCAGCATGGCACTAAAACAAAAGGCATTTTCTGCGAGTTTCTAGAAAAAAAGGATGAGAAGAAATAGAGTAAGATTTTTAAATCCTTTGTGCTGAAGAAGTGAGAAAGTGCTGACCCCTGTCTCTTAATTAACGGGAGAGGTTGTTGGGCATCTTGCATCTCGTCGCTCAAATTTCCCAGAGCTGCTCTTGTAGATGCACCGTGATACCTAAAGGTGGTGGAGTGCAGGGCAGTCGCAGAAGGAGGCATGGAAGAAGTAAGTTCCATTTTGTGTTGTAACTCCTGGCACTTTTCTGGGTTACGTATGATGTGAATAGAAAATAACACTGTTGAGGTCTTAAACTCCTGCAAGCAACCTTTCCTCTGGGTTGGTGACGTGTCCGTATGCTGCCAGCGATCTGCCTTTCCAGCCTGGGACTCTGTACGCAAGAAAAAAATAATTGCGTGGGACAGCAAGACCTTTTCATCCCGAGTTTGTGTTCGTAGCAGGACACTCCCTGGAGCAGGGAGAAAGCTTGGCCTACCAGAAAGCCTCCTCTGGCTTGCAAGCAGCTGTTAGAGAGGTGCCTGTGTCCCCTGCGGGTGGATTGGTGAAGGTAAACCTGGTCACAGAGGGCAAGGCAGGGCTGCTGCCCCTCTCTGCCGCATTCCGGGGGCCTCTGCCTGTTTTGGGAGCCGGTGCAGAACAGGAGCCTGGATTTGATGAGTCACAGGCTTAGCAGGGTTGATTCTTCTTTTCTAATCTGTGCTGTCTTTTGCAGACGTTTAGAGCAGCAAAAAATAGCTCCCACAGACAATCAGAACAGATTATTTTAATGAGAGCTCAAAAATGAGAAACAAATGGCTGCAATTGAGCCTTTAAACGTTTCTACATACGCCTGCAAGGAGCTGTGCGATGCTTGAATCAGCAGGTCTGCAGCAAGAGACGGCTGCCATCAGGAGTTTAGTTTTCAACCCTCTTTTTTTTCCCCCGGTAGCTAAACTGAACATCCCAAGTGAGAGCTGCATGCTGTCAGCAGCTCCATTTTCTTGTAATTGTCTTTTATCTGCTGGGGTCAGCAGCACCCAGCCTACATCTGCTCCTGAGTCGCTCAGTGTAAACCTCGGAGAGGGAAACAATCAGATTTCCCGTATGTGCTTGAACAGGCAATGGGTAGAATGAAGTTAATGGTCTTTTAAAGCTCTTTCATTTCTCTCTCGATTGTGTCCACTTTTTTGATGGCCACTTTTTGGTTACTAGTTCTAATTTATTTGTGTTTTCATGCTGTAAATACAAAGTACGCTTTCAGTTGCTCTAATCTAGCTGAAGATTAGGTCAGAACTGCAACAGAGTGTTGCGTTTGCAGGAGGAGATTATTTGCTTTCATAGGGAAAAGGAGAGAAGCCCCATCAGACCCAGCACACCTGTGGCCAGCACCCTCCGATCCTGTCCTACCCTTATGCATCCCAAAAGGGAATTCTGCAGCTGAGGTAGAACCTGAAACACCCTGTGGTTTTATGTTATCCAGAGAACTCCCTATGAACGATAAATATTTTTCCCCTTCCTTTTATTTCTTACCTCTACCTGCAGTTTGTGATGGCGATTCTAAAAGCTTTTGAGCTTCTTCTAGATTGGCATAAAAATATCACAAGTACTTGTTTGAACATCAGAAGGGTATTAGCTCAATTTTGCACTTCAGTGCTACCAAGAGTCTTTAGGCCCATTGGGCATGAATTTAATTTTCCCACAGGCTGCAGAGAGAAGAAAAATCAGCCTCCTTATCGTAGCATTAGCTGCTTCTCCCCGTGACAACTCGAGGCATCACCTTTCTGAGGCTCCAGGCTCCAAATGGCAGAAGATTTGAAGCCCTGAGCGCGCAGACACTGTCCTGCACCCCTTGCTCCCAGGAAAAGCTTCGGTTGGAGAAACAGGCGCATGCGGGTCAGGGTGGATGCTGACAGTATTTCAGTGGGGTTACGAAAGCAACGTGATTTAATTTGTGCTAAACGCCACCGGGCAGCTTGCAGCAGATGGAAAATGCTGTCTCACTTCTTCAGAACAAAAGCATTAGGTGTAAAAGCGTCGAATCTGATTGTCAGTTTTTAATAGTGCATCCATGACACATTTTGGCAGTAGTTACAAAAAGAGACAGAATTTTTTTTGCTGCTGCTGCTTGTTTGTTAGCTCCTCACCAGCTCAGAGCCCCAGGAGCCTCGAGGCTGTTTGCACAGGGGACGTGAGGCTCTGAAGGTGCCGGGACATCGGCTGCCTTTTTCCAAGGATACAGGAATGTCAATAGTCCTTGTCGCACATGGGGAAAAATTGCCTTTTAATGGTCAATAGTAATAACCAGTCTGTTTAAACTTTCATGAATAAGATATGTACAATCTATGGCCTATGAATTATGCACATCCCTCCCATGACTGGGAGGCAGGAGCTGGTCCCAGTCCCGCTGTCCCATTCACCTTCGCTCCCAGCCCCTCTTTCTCTCCGGCGCTTGTTGCAGCTCCTGCTGGCGATGGGTGTGGGACCTTGCTGGGCTGAGGACACTGTCCTTTAGGACACAAGCCCTTTAGGCCAGTGGTGATTGTGGTAACAGCAATGTTTCTGCTGGCAAAGCCTGATGCAGGCAGTAATTGTAATAAATACTTGCAATATTTTGCTCATTTCCTACATTTCTAAGAAAAACACCCTTGTCTTCCGCTTCTTTGTTGCCCACAAGCTGAGGTGCAAGGCCACTAAAGGATTTATATTTTTAAAGGACTTTCCAGCTCTGACTGTGGACATCCAAGCATCTCTAATTGTGCTCTTAGGGGACTTGGAACCCGGATTTAGAGACTGCACTGAGGTTCAGATAAGCCTCAGCAGAGCATCCAAAAATGACAGATTCCTTTCTGTACCCTGCCCAAGCATCAGAGCCTTTGAAGCTCGCCCAGGGTTGCTGGGCAGGAGATCAGCTGGGCTGAGATCAGAGCCACGGGGAGTAAGTTTTGAATCATGAACCAGAGCGATGTGTGTTAATAAAAAAACCTGGAGGAAAGGCACACTCCAGTGCTACCGGTGCCTTCCACCATCTGCACACTCGCCGCGAGAGAGCCCGTGCTGAGTTTCAGAGGGAAGGAGACGCAGCCTGCAAGTGCCTTTTGGATGCAGAAGGATCTTTTGGGTGCTGGTCAAGATACAGGTGGAAAAGGATCCCAGAGGCAGTGAATAAGTACATGGTTTTTTAAAAACCTGGGAGGAAGAGGTAAAGAGGAGATCAGAGAAAACAAAAGGAGTAAACTCCGTAGTAAGATAACCCTGAGGCCTCGGGGAGAGCGGCTCAGCTGGTTGTCCCTGCGGAAGGGAGCCTGCGAGATGCCGTGGAGGTAGAAAGTCTTTACAGGTCCATAACTTTTGTCTTTTATAAAAGTAGGACACCTCCAGCACAGGTACACGTTATTCATAAAGCCCCCAAACTATCATTTTATCTCCATGCTAAGTCATAATCCCTTTCCAGTTCCCTGGGGTTCTGCTGAAGGTATTTGATATTTTTTCACTGTCCCTTTCCTTTTAAAACTCATTTCATTATCAAATGGCGTTGGGGGAACTGATCTGTAATGAGGAAGCTGGCAGAAGTCCCAGAGTGAGCAGAGGGGCTGAGATTCAGCGAGGTTAAGCTACTGCTCAAAAAAAAAAAAAAATTGTAAGTAATTAAAATGAATTAAAAATCATTAAACAAACCTTCACACTTGCCATTTCGCGTGCTGCTGGCTCGGCCGCAGCCCGTGTCGCCGTTGGGATTGTGGCACGGCAGGTCCGTGCAGCGCAATGGGATGAGCAGGTCGTGTCCGTGCTGGCTGCAGGTGCCTTTGCAGGGGTTGGTGTCGCCCCACGGCGCAGAGAGCCCTTGGCCAAAGAGTGGATTTACACGGCAGTGGGGTTGATTGTGTGGTGCTGTGACGTGGGACGAAGCTTTTGGGCCTGATGCTGGCCCGCTGAACCTACCTCAGACAGTTTAACCTGTAGCTGCGAGAAGGCGGTTTGTGGTTTTCTCTCAATGTTATGTGCAATGTTACGCTGGAGCCTTGCTCTCACCAGGGATCTCCAGTATTACTGGTGCTAATACTCACATCACCAAGGTTAATACCAGCCTATAAGGCTGTTCATTTAAAGCTGGGACTTTGTAATCACCTGAAAAATCCTGTCTCGTTCCATTTTACAAAGAGGGACCAGTACCTCCGGCACATTCCAGCCCTTCCAAGTGACCCGCTGCACACAGGCTGCTTGAACCGTCACAGCGAGGCTGTGAACGACCAGAGCCTCCAGCAAATTACCTCCCCTGGAGCCCCACGGAGCCTGCAAAAACATTTGCATTTCTGAGGTCCTTGCTGAGAAGAAATAATAAAAATCCACACGAGTGTTGTCACTTCTCTGCCGGCGCGCGGGGGTGCGGAGAGCTGCTTCTGCTGTCACAATATTTGACAATTCATGCACCGGGAGTGACCCAAAGTTTAAGCTGTCACACGTCATTATCATACTTAAGGGTAGCTTGTTCCTCCGCCGGCTGCGTTAGCGCCATCCTGTCCGTCTTGCAGAGCCGAGGAAGATGATTCAGCCCAATTTAAGGGGAGCGACAGTTCTGGCTGGGGTTTCCATGGCGATCAAATTCCTCTTTCGTTCCAGGTCGGGAGGTTAAAGTCATTGATGAGGACTCTCAAACGCGTGGGTTTGAATTTCATCTCGCTACACCCCGGCTCCAAGGAGGACAACATGTTTGCAGCCTGACGTTAAGGTACCCTCCTCAAGAGCCTTTCATAGCCAGGGTAGCTGGGCATGGAGGCACGGGCCATCATCACCCTCCCAGAGCTGTCTGCAGTAAACGCACAGAGCCCGCAGCGAGGGCTGTAGCACGTACCTTGCAGAACCGTGGCCCTTCTGCGGCAGGTGTCTGTGTGACCACAAGGAGAGGTGCTCGAGGAGAGCAGGAAACCCACGCGTTCAGAGGAGCGTGTGAGATCGGTGGTGGGTTTCCATCAGCTGACAGCTCACCCTGCTTTCTGAAGGATGGAAATTCGCTCTCTCCTCAAAATATCTTTCTAGTTGTAATACAGTTTGTTTCCTATGGGAAAGCCCCGGCTCTCCCAGAGGCTGGG
>NW_009725823.1:81398-94339 GCF_000703405.1 Apaloderma vittatum | reverse complement strand
GCTGTGGAGCTCCGTCCCTTCCACTGCTTCTTGATTTGCCATTTGCTTTACCGCAGCGCTCGGAGATCACCGTGTGGCGCTCCTTTGTACCCCTCATCCTTTGGTGTTTCTGGCCCCAGAGAAGCGGCTGCAGCCGAGGGCAGGGGGGGCCTGGCTGGCCCGCTACCTCCCTGCCGCGGGGCTGTCGTACCGGAGCAGTTCAGTGTGACACCGAGTCCATTTGTTATATTTGCCAGGTCTCTCTCCTTCCCCTTTGAGCCTTAGGAATGTCAATAAATGCTGGGAAAAACTTTGCTGTAAATAACCAGAGTTTCTGCTTGTTCTAATCAATAAAATATTGTTTGTAGGAGCACTTGCGGCTCACAGGGCTCCAGTTAAAGGTCCGTCGGTGGTTTTACAAACCCCGCGTTTCGGGTGGCCGTAACTTGGCTGCTCAGAGTGCCCCTCTGCCGTAGCGTGGGTCACAGGCGGGACGTAAATCAGGTTGGGGTGTTTAGGTTTTGTAGCTTCTGGTTTTGCTGTTTCTTTAAAACACAAGTGGCTGTACGTGGCTTTTTTTTTTTTTGTCTCGCTGGACTCTAGCTTAATAAAAGAGGTGCAGAGGGTGGATGGATGTATTTTTGCAGTTAAACTATATCGATGTCTTCTCATACGTAGGGAGAACAAAACAAGCAAACAAATAACGTTTTGATAGATTCATGGTATCTGCATTTAAAAGCGTAGCACCATGCAGAAAACACAATAACTGCATTTCCTAACTCACTCTACAAAGCCAAACTGGGCAATGCTATGGTAAATTATTTCCTCCTGCTGCCTGCATTTCAGACTCCATATTTTTGTGAGTTTCATATCTCTTGGCCTTTTCATATCACAGCAGACCAAGATTCAGCACATGTAGCAAGCCAGACCAAATCCCATATTCAATTCTCAAAATATTAGTTCAGTCCTTACAGCAATATTTGATTTATGGAATACTAAAAGAATATAAATAATTTGTTCTTGTTTTCACAGAATTAGTTGCCAGATGCAAAGCTAGAAATAAAGGATAAAAGGTCTGTGCTTGCTGTTGGGCATAAAAATCCTTTAATGATTTATTAATGTCAGCATTTTTATTTTTCACGTAGGCCGTTGCTATGTATGTGTCTGTTCATTTCCTTACGCAGTCAAAGGTCAGTGTTTGAAAAACAGAAAGATGTTTAAAAGTGCCCAAGAAGCCGTCAGTGAACTGTGGCCTTCTGAGTTGTTTGAAGTCCTTTTCAGATCTCCAGCCTATAAATTTGCTCTTCCCCCACTTGCAGCCCTGGGGACGAGGTTAAGGAGTTGGCAGAAGTGCCGAGCGCCGGCCGGCTTTGCGGGACGACCAACCGGCGGTGTCTGGGTCAAAAGGACCTGGTGTGAAGGCACCACGAGTGGACCCGAGCCCGGCAGCTTTATCTCCGCTCAAGTTATTTCCTTTGAACTGGGACAGGAGCTCAGCACCCCACCTGGAGCTCATTAGAAGTGGTTTACTGGCCCTGCCTCTGCAGCCGCCTCGCTCTCCCTCCTTGTAGGGGCTGCTCTTGTAGCTCCAAGCGAAGGGCACAATTTCTCCCCGTCCCTCTGTGCTAGATGGTGTGCCGGGCACTTCTCCCAGTACTGGTGGCTGTGGTGTGAGCAGCTCCTCCTTCTCACTCAGCCTCAGCCGTCAATCCCAGCGTTACTTTTGTGCCAGCAGTTATTCTTAGATGGTTCCACTGCTTGAATTGTCTGTTCCTCCTGGGACGCGTTGCATTGGGTTTCCGTTTGTTGTAGCCGGGCTCTCTCTCTGTCACCTCTGTGAAGACAAGTGCTCCCCATCAGTTGCCACTGCCTGGGGTTGGGGTGCTTGGGGTGCAGTGGTTAAATGCCAGGAGCTGCCCAGCCTGTGATGTGCTCAAGGAAGAAGGGAGAGTAGCTTTAAACACGCAGATTTCACAGCCGTTCTTGACAGGCTGTGCTTGCAAGGGGTCCTCAGTTTTAGCACCACCGAAACTGCTTTGGTGTTTTCCTGATGATTTATTATTACAGCTTTAGAGCAAGTAAGTAATTAATTGTGGCTCAGATTGTTATCCTCGGCTTGGCTCGAGGTTGATAAGGTGCTTAGGACAGTTACATGGGAGGAGGGTTCCCCTTGTTGGTGTGGGCTAATAAGTCTATCAGCAGGGGCTGGAGTGGCCAATAAAGCCACTCTGCAGAGGTTATCAGGGCAGCACACATTTTCATCCTAACTAGGCAGAGAGCGTATAGCAGGTCTGTAACCTTTACCTATGCAAGTGCTTTGAGGGTTGAGGAGGGAGGCAGAACAGGAGCTCCCCCCCAGCTGCAGCCGTCCCATCGCTTCGAGCCTGTGGCTGGGAGGCAGCAAGAAGCTGCTGCAGGGCTCGGGCATGCAGGGAGAGAGCCATTTCAGACCTGAACTTGATTTTGTATGTGACCTCTGGGGAATGAAAGCTTCACTCAAAAGGGAAACAACATCATAACCCAATCTCCCTGGTCCTCTTCTACTGTCTAAGCCACAGAAGCTGTATTAACCCACGGCTAAGACACTGCCAGGGTCTTAGTTCAGCTAGAAAAGCTTCTTTTGCTCGCAGTCAGGGATTTATATAATTTGGTTCTGGGGACCGCTCATATTTTGGGGGGAGATGGCCTCTTCTACCTGCAACTACCAAGCCCCCTTGGAAGTCTCAGTGCTCTGCTATCAGTGTTTGCTCTCTCTGCTGTGATATCTGCCCATCTCGTTCTGAGCAAAGATGCACATCTCTGTGGAGAGGGTGAGGGTTCAGCTTCATTACTTTATTCAGCTATAATTCACTAAAAATATCCCGGGTCAGGAGATCAGCTGAAAATACGATTAACTCGCGGTGAGCTTAGCATATAAGCACATGTAAAATTCCAGCCTGTGGCTAACTGCCTGCCTGGGTTGGGACTAAACCTTTTCACTTGTTGCTGAAATTGGTAATGAGGGTCCACTAAAAGCGACAGCAGAGGTATTCCTGGACCTGAAATCAGAAATGCCAAATGGTTTCCCGTGGCCCTGAGCAGTCACCACCTGTAAAAGCCGGCGCTGCCAGGCTGCGAGCTGGTCACCTCGAGGGATGGGCTCTGCCTCTGCTGTGCCAGCATCTCTGAACCATCCTGTCTCTCAAAGAAAACTTCCCCAAAAAACGAACAAGTGGAATACAGATGAGTTAGTTGTGTTTGTGGAGCAGAAACGGCGGAGAGGAAAATAAATGAGTTTGTTGTGTGAAATTGTGAGCATGCTGCAGGATGTCTGTGTCCTTAGCTGCATTTCTTCTCCAGATTAATGGTGGGATTTGTCATAACGAATTTCCCAAAGCATTACATTGAGTCAGCAATGCTGACTCAAGCATTGTATGTATTTTTGAAGGACATGTGCATATGTTAACGCTCTCGCACAAATACACATGAAAACTCTCCCGCATTACCAAGTGCAACAGATGTAGCTGAGGAAAAAGAGCTCTAGGAGCAAGTGGAGCTGTTCTCTTTCTGTCTGTAGCCACGCTTCAGCAGCAGTAAATGTACATACAACAGGAACAGAAAGAAACATTTTAAAAATAATTTGTATTTGCAAAACACTGAGTAGCTGAAAAGCACATGGAAGAATTGTAGTACGGAACAGCTCCTCCGCCTGACAGCATAGCTAAAAGCCCATTGTCGTGGAAATGTCTGTTTAAGGTGTTTAAAAGGGCAATATTCAAATGAAAAAGTCCTTTTTTAATCCTGGCAAAACTCCGTCCCTTGAAGTCAGTAGGTTTAGAACAATTTTATAGCAATGTTGTCTGGGAAAAAATGTCTTTGCCTATAAGAGCACAGGTTCTTTTAATGCGAGTTGTCATCTAAATAATTCCATATCATCAAGCTAAAAGATAATTTCTAAGGGGAAAAAAAATATAGCAGCTTAAAGTCTCAGATACAGTCACCCACAAAATTGCTTATGAATGTGCTATTAGTTTGAGCTAAAAGTTAATGGAGAAGCTGGCTGGCCTCGGGGGACTAATAAATAGGATACTAAGTCTTTCTGCTTTAGGGCAGTGTTTCAAAATTGGTCCAAGTCCACAGTGATTTGAAAGAAGTTCCCGTCTGATGCTTATTTGTTGGTCTAAGTGAGATAATGGATTGATGGGTTTCAGCCTGATGCCGAGTGCAAACCAGTTCCAGAATTATGATTTTTATTATAGAAATGCACAGAGGCCACAAACTGTGCCTGGATTTCCAATTCCCAGACGTGGTACAAGTCTTTACCCCAGAGTGTGTGCAAAATAAACATCCCTGAATAGATGCAGGGCAGCAGAGAGGCCGCGGCGTGAATAATCCTGGGCACGGGAGCTGTGTTTTGCTGTTTCCTGGATGATCTGGTCCATCACTCGGCTGTCTTCATCCCTTTGGGGTGAAACTTTGCAGTCTCGAATGGGCTCATTTCCAAGCCCTGGACCTCCCAGCCTGGACCAAAGGCGCAGGACGCGTGGGTTCCTGCGTGAGCGTTTCTGCGAGAATTTTTTGTGTGCTGCATCTCCAGAGGGCAAGTTGTGCTGTTTGAAGAAGATTTTGGAGGCAGTGTAAGAACATCAATTTTAGATTGTCATGGATATAGTAAAAAACAGTGGCAATGAAGCAAGCAGTTGTCATCCCAGTGATCTGATAATGTTGGAAATAAAGTAAGGAATTGTCACATGTGAACTATGACAGAAAGAGAAGGGGATGATATTAAGAGCTCTTGTAAGCCACTCTCTGTGCTGGTATAAAACAGCTGTACATCTTGCGAGTTGCGGTATAAAGTGGACAATTAAAGTAGGTACTTCATTGTTTCTGACCCAGACTCTTCCTCCCCAAGCCCCAGCCTGCAGCAGCCGTTGCCGTTGGGTGCTGAGCCCTGTTTCTGCTTGGCAATTGAAGTCTGGCAAGCACACGTGATCTAAGTGGTGAACATCTCTCTTCTCCTTGTAGCTGGTGACATACGCAAGGCGTGACGTGCCTTCCCGTGCCCTCGTGCGGTGGTCAGCACCGGGGCTGCCCAGAGCTCTGCTGTGAGCAACACGAGGCAAATTTAATTTCGGATGCTCGTCACATCATGTTTGTGCTGGGTTCAGGGTCCAGTGGTTTTCGTGCTCTCAGGAAGAATAAATAATGTGGCCAACAGACTCCTCTGTTATTTGCAGTCGTGAAGCTTAATTGACATGGTGATGAAATGATACCACTTCCAAAGCTCTCCGAAAGCCATCGGGGAGGATAATCACCTCCCGCTGACATTAGACAATGACATGAAAAATGTCGCGTGGGAAAAATACCTGCAAATGTCCTGCAAATTCACACACCGACTTCTTAAAAAGAAAATAAAAACTGTTCAGGAAGAGGCAGAGCTTGGTGGGTTTGGTGTCTGTGCTGTGCTCCTCCTCTCTGCAGTAATTTATCAATAATTCCATTGCTCAAAGGGCTTTTGGTATAGGCTGTGGAGCTTTAGCACAAGCAGGAAAAAAAAAAGGATTAGATTAGAGGATTAGACATTAGACATTTATATGAATATGAATAGTCTTTGCAGCTACATCAGCTAGGAGAAAATTACATGGGGCTGATAATCTTCATGCTTCAGGGCATAAGCCGATCATGAGAGCTGGTCAAATTATTTATTGTGAGTCATTTATTTGAAGAATTTAGCCCTGCTCTGTTTGTGCGCGGATCATGATTTTTATTAATACACTTCTTATTCAGGACTGTTTGACAGCCCTTTGCGTGGCTAAGACTGAGCTGTGAATGGTTTATCATGGATATTCAATCAGTCATTTCCTATCTAGGATTTATTTTCTGGGAGCGAAGGTGAGGAGAGAAGAAAGACCATCCCACGGGTGGCGCTGAGCTGTGAGATAGAGTGGGGTCCTCTCCCCGCTGCCTTTCTGCTGGGGCTGCACAGGGCAACCTGCACCTACCCATCAAGCATCTTTTCCTTCTGCAATTAATAGAAGGCTGGAAACTTGCTGCTGATTAGCATTAAGAAATTAAAAATCCCAGTGTGACGAGCAAGCCATAAATTGGCGCGGACAAGCCAGAGCAAAACCGATAAATAAGCAAACGTTTTTCTCTTCTGGGGGAGTTCCAGGTGGAGAGAGGTTTGAGATTTGAGTAGCAGCGTTTTCATCTCCTGTTTCTTCAGGGTCCCCCTGCCCTGACAGGAGGAGGCTGCGAGGCTCCGGCCAGGCACGTCCCCCCCTCCCGGTGACGGAGCCCCTCACCTCAGCTCAGCAGTTTCCAAGAGCACGTGCGTTTGTGTTTTGCGCCTCTTTTTACCTTTCTCTGTATTTCCATGAGATTATTCGCCTCCTGGCACGCTTTCTGACCAGCTTTCTGACACAGGAGGGGTTGGAGCAAAAGGGGGAAAGATCAATACAAATTAAAAGCAAATTAAAAAATGTTCAAAGGGCCAAAGCGTGTCGTTGAAAATCCATTAGCCTCTGATTTATAGTTTTGTGACCCAGGATTGTTTGCTGTGTGATGGAAGCGATCACAAGATCTATTAGCTTCCTCGGTCTGCCTGGAGAGGCTCGTGCAACCACAAAAAAATTGTCTTATGTAGATTAAGTTAAATAAATCCCACATGGCCTAGAGCTCATGTGCAATTCAAGGGTATTTCTTACAGTTGTCCAGCAGCGGAGGGAAGGCTGGCACCGGAGTGTCACTTGAATCCTTGAGACCACGATGGGTGGCAAAAAAAGAAGGAAGGAAGAGTGAGGTGAGAAGGATTTCCGCTTCATGTAAGGTGGAGGTGATACCCAGAATCACTTACAAAGTGGGTGGGAGGGAAAAAAGCAGTGGGGAAAAATCAAATATTGGAGAAACTCACAGCAGCCAAGTGTGGGGAGCAGGATGGGTGGCTCAGGAGCCTCCTGGTCCCAAAGCTCTGGGACGGCTGAAGCTGTGAGCACCCATGTAGCTGTAATTCCTCATTGCATCTCTCCGCCTTGTTCAGGTATTTCTTTGGTAGGTTTTGTAAGTCCGTAGCAGGGTTTCTTTTCTTTCAACTTGTTCCACTTCTAGCCTTTGAGTATTAGCTCTGGGGAAAAAAAATCACACTCTGGTTGCAAGGAAGTTTATGCAAGTGACAGTTTTCCTAACACGTCTGTGTAGATTCACAAAATATTGTAGAGGAGAAACGTGTGTGTGCCTGTGACTTTGCAGACAGACATGTTCTGCACGTCCCCTTCGTAAAGCCGGGCGGAACCGTGCCGCTTGCCCTGGCAGCGCCTTTCGCAAACGTCCCAGACACTGCGAACTCATTCGGTGTGTGTGGGAATACCACCAGATGACCATTACAGGGCAGTTAGTAGCAATAATGATGTCGTAGTGCGATGTCTTACCAGTGTTTTAACAACCTGACATGCGAGTCACCTCGTATTATCACTTCAATGAATCCGTTAAGCAGTAAAGAGCTGGAGGCATCAGCAACGAGGGGGCAAACTTACAGCACTGCTGACAGAGGAGGGATTATGTTTGGTTTTCTTAAAACCTTCAGTCCGAACACCAAGCAAGAAACAAACTGGTATGGATATTCCGTAAGTACAAGCGATGCTACACCTGAAGATAACATTATTGAATGTGAACTGAGCAGCTCTGGTTAAGCCAAGGGGCCGGACGGGAGCGGTTCCTGGAGGACCTTGTCCTAGTGAGTGTCTGAGACAAAAATAGCAAGTGAAATGCAGTGATTTTAAGTGGGAAACGGTGCCCTAGTTGTGTACAAGCCACGAGAAGCGTGGACACTGATTTAAGCATTATTGCTCAAAAAGTTGCCTGTGAAGCGTTTGCGGATCGTTCTATGAAATCCTAAGCAGGAGCCTCAGCAAAGGGCAGGCGGCGCACGGAGCTCTGTGAATTATTGAGGAGGAAAGAGAAAACGAAACAAATGGAAGCCTTACACAGCTTTATAAATCCCTGGCCTGCTCACAGAGACGGCACTGGCCACTCTTTGGGTTTTCCAGCAGCAAAACGGCGCCAAGGAACTGGAAAAGATCCAAAGGGTGACAAAAGGGCTGTCCTACGACCCGGCCAGGCTGCTTTGAGAAGTCTGCTGGGCCACAGCCCTCACCTTGGAGCAGAGGTGATGGATGAGGATTTTTTCAAAGTGTGTCAGGAGTGATTATTCATTAATTCTCACACAGCAAATATTAGGAGACACCTGCCAGAATGATCCAGCAGTAAGTTTAAAGCAACAGAAGGAAGCAATTTATTTATTATTTTTTTTTTTACATAATTCATAATTAAATTGTGGTACTCTGTGCCACCAGGTATCACAGATGCTAACAGTCTAAGTGGGTTCAACAAGGGATGAGATAAATTCGTGGAGTCATTAATGAATAGTTGGCTCTCCAATCCAGGTGCAAGTCCCAGAGCAGTTGGAAGCTGTGGGGAATCTGCCGGGGAAGGAGCATCTGGGGCCCCGACAGCTCTGTGGCAAGGCACTACGGTGGAAAACCACCTTTTTCCAAGGCAGAACTGATCCTGCTGGTATCGTGATGGGAAAGAAAGGCAGAGGAAAACAAATCAACGCAGGATTCTGCTGGTGCCCTGAAACCTTAACACTTGTGAGCTCGGGAGCTGCCACGCCGCCGTGAACTCAACGGTTAACGAGAAGAAAAATGGTGTTTCCGCTGCTCCCACAACCCGCTACCCTCACATAAATTGAAACGGACAGAATTACCATTGATACAAATTAAAAACAAATAAAAAGGGTACACAGAACTGATTCGCAGAGTTCAAACTCCATTACCAACTGATTTACTGTGCAGTGACCTGTGATTGTTTGCGCTGAGAAAGTAGCGCGCTCGGATCCGATCGGCCTTGTGGCTACGGCTCACGCCAGTCAATAAGCTATTTAATTTAATGGGAAACAGTATTGACGGACCTGGAATGCAGCTCAAAAAAAAAAAAAAAAGGAGAAAAAAGATGCAGCTGCAAAGACCAGATAAAGTCTTCAACTCAGGGGTTCACTCTTTGGGTGTTTTCCCTTTTGTTATCTCATTAATTAAAGTCCTGAGAAGTCTCAGCTGGATTTGGGAGTGTCAAAGCCTTGCAGGAAAGGTGCTGAAGGTGTGATTACTGTGGGGACAGGGGACGTGGGGAAGAGATAATGCGGAGTACAATGTAGTACCCTGACCTTCCCCAATAAACAAATGCATGAAGAAACAAAGTTGTTCAAAAGAAAATTGTCAGACCAGTGAAAGGAGAGGAGGGTGCTGCTCGTGAGCCAAATTCCGTCAACAAACACAGTTTTTCTGGTGCCTCTTGGCTGGCTCCTTGGTTCCAGGGGTCTGGTGGAGGGCCAGCACCCTGGCTGTCACCAAGAGTCAGTGACTGCTGGCCTCTGCATTTCAATGTCATTCACATCTCAAAAAATAAATAAATAAAGGGCACTGAGATGGTCACTGCAAGGAATCAAAACCTGGATGAAATTCAGAAAATGTGGATAACCTTCTTTTTGAATAGATTCACAGACAGCGAAGTTTCAGAAAGAGGAAGGATAGCACGAAGAAATAAGGATGCTTGGTCAAACTGTGTTTTAGTTTTGAAATTGGTCACAGAGGCTTTCCAGTGGACAGCCCTCTCTGAAATTCCTGGATGTCCCTAGACACAGCAGCATGATTCAATTCCCAAGTTCATTACAGTTCACCGCCCTCTTGGAAGTGAATTCACAGCTAACGGAGTGATATGTCAGTGCATAAACTTCAGCTGATTGCTTCAAGTTTTCTGTAGTTAGCCTGTAAAGAAAACACTCATTCAAGGAAATTAGAGTAGCCAGAAAAATGAGGTGGAACCATCAAAAGGAACAGAAGCTGGAGATAATCCATATTTTAAAATATTGTGGTGGCTTTGCAGTGTAGGGGGGGAGGGATATCAGGTGAGTTTTTTGGGGAAAGCTCTCCTCTGCAGCGAGGCGTGAACAACCCGAGTGGGAAGGCCGGTATCTAGCTGTAGCTGGGTGTGAAAGTCTCCTCAGATTGAAGCAAAAGGCTGCAGATGTGGCAGTCTGGACTCATCTTCCATTTTGTTCTCTCTACTGATGGATGTTCTTCGTTCCCTATAGCCCCTGGCCTTGGCTGCCGTGCTGCTGTCCTTGGTGTCTTTGGGTGCACGAAGGAAGACGCGTTATGAAACAATTCTGAAACGATGCATCGACAATCTGGACCCTGTTGTAGGGTTCCTCAAAGCAAATGAGCAGTTTGGGGGTTTGACACGAATCCGATCCCTGCAGACGGCGACTCCACCAGCGCGCTGCTGCTCGCGCATCTTCTCTTCTTGCACAAAGAGGAGATGGGGAGAGCCGGGCGCTGTGTTATTCCAGCTCAAGGCAAAGTAACAAATGGGGAAAATGCAGGTTTTGGCTGTAAAGCGGCTTTTTTCTTGCTTGGGGACAAGCGAGGTGTGCAGGCAGGCAGGTGGGGGTGCGGATGCCTGTGCCAGGCTGCACGCTCTGATGGGCGCTGGCGCGCGGGGAAGGGGCGGAGGCCTCCTCGTGCTCCTTTTCCAGTAAACTGGATTCTGGAGAAGGACCACTAGACAGCAGGAAGTACACTTTCATGAGCCCGGGGTTTCTTGTTATGTGTGGCAGCTAAGATTTCTTATATGGGAAGCATTATTTTAAGCAAAAAAAGGCAGATTGGGAATGCAGACACAGAGAAGCATGTCAAATGAGAAAAACTTTGATCAAAATTCAAATTCAGCTCAGCCTCTAGCTGTCTTCTGAACAGCATGCATTTTCCTGGATGGCTTTTTTCCCCTTTTTTTAAGAACAGGAACATGAAGAAAGCATTTGGAACGAGGGAGGTCAGTGGACACACTGCATCTTAGAAGTTCAGTTTAATCTCATTTTCTTTGGCCTCAGTGATTTGCTTTTGCACGTTTGGGAGATCTTTGAGAAAGGTTTCATCCTCGCAGGTGCTCAGAAACGCAGCGTTAAGAAGACTTTCCACTTTGTGGCCTAATTACGGGAAAATTAATTTTTGAGTGGGCTCTCTGGGCTGCTTTTACACTTCTTCCCCATTCTCGGCTCTCACATGGGGCTCCTTGCAAGGCATCATTCACAGAAAGCTGCATTTACAGGTACTCTCTTTGGTGTGGTTTATTGCCAGGTGTTGGAGGTGCCAGAGCTCAGCACCCTGAGCAGGGCAGGGATCATCTCCATCCCACCACTCTGGGCCTCGGGCAAAGGACCTGTTGCCCAGTGCTCTTCTGGAAAAAAACCCACCCTATTAAATACCTCCTAAATATATGTCGAAAAAGCAAACTTAACACAGACCATAGATTTAAAATGTAATTACCTTGATAAGTGAGGTAGGCTTGTGCATCACGTTTTGACATGAAGTTACATTATGCTGTGACAATTATTCTACTTTAATGAAGGGGAAAAAAAATGTTTAAGATGTGTTAAAAATCAGCCTGTTCTGACACCATCTACGGTTTCACAATATGCAGAAACATATTGGAGTATAATCGCAAGTGTGGATGAATATATTTCATGAAAGCCTAGAATCCAGCAAACTTTGTAAGACAGAGCAGTAAATACATCCTCAGTATCACTTTTTATAATAGCAACAGCCTTGGTTTTTTTTGAAAGAGAATGACTATGTGTTGGCAATGATTTGGATCCGTCAACTTTAGTGAACTCTTAGAAATAAAACAAAATCTGGGGGAAAAAAATCCTGCCTTCAGAAAGCAGTAGCTGGTGAAACGCAAAATTCTGCATAAAACAATACTCTTTGCAGACTGGCAACAGTTGCTAAAAAATTATCAGAGATTTCACTTCTATTAAATAGCTCCGAGTTATTTTAAGGAGAAAAACAAAATAAATAGGATTTGATGAAAAAGGAGAAGCCTTGGCTCTATTTCTCTCTTACAAAAGTAATATCCTGTCCTGGGATTGGTAACAGAAGTGGATGTGATTGTCTTTGCAATTTAGTCTCTCTTGCAAATGGGGCCAGGAAATGCTGCATCACAAATACAGAAACTCACAAATCACGGATGTTTCTGAGAGCGAACTCTTAAAATACCCCCAAAACACTTTTGTCTGTAACAGTCTCGTTCAGTCAAGGGCGTGTGGCCCTTTAGAAGGTGCATCCCCAGGATTTCCCAGAGAGGTAGGTCGTTTAATTCCTGTTTTGCAGACTGGGAAATAAGAAGTGGAGAACTGAAGTGCTTTGCTTTAAGAAGAGTGAGTCCAAGTCAGTGGTGACTGAAGCCTCAGACTTGCCCTCTTGTGCTGTAGCTGCAGGCTGTGCTCCCTCACAGGGTACTGTCGAGGGCCTAATTTAATTTGGCTTTTCCCTTGAGAACCTCTGCAGCCACAGATGTGCAGGAGAGATTTGTCCCTTAAATAATCAGATTAAACAAGTCTCATGCTTCATGGGAGCCCGGACGCTGCATGGGACGGGGAGGATTTATTCTCCCCCTTGCAGAGTGCAGTGCAAGTTGTCAAGTACAACACAGGGACGTGGCGGGGTGGCTTGTTTTCCTCTGAACCACTGTGTGTTTGACCCTCTCAGAAGCAAGATAGCGCGCTCCAGCTGAAAGGGAGGTGGCCAGTCCCATCAGGCTGCTGCCTGATTTAGTCTGGGTATCAGAAAAGCGTTTTCAGGTTAGCAGTTAAGATATTTTTCTTTATTTATTGCCAGCGGTTAATGCAAAAGCGCATGTAGATGAGTTTATATAAACCCTGTGGGGTTTGCTTTTATCTTCTGCTCTCCGTGTCGTGATTTCCGCGGTGATCTCGGTGCCCACCCGCTGGCACCGCGGCGGCTCTCGCAGCCACGGGTCCACGGCCGTGTCCCCAGCCCAGGCCCTCAGCAAAGGCAAAAATTCACCCCCTTTGAGTCAGAGACACGCTCAAGCAGAGCGCTGGAGCGGGGGCTGCGTGCACGACACGG
>NW_009725823.1:79548-81380 GCF_000703405.1 Apaloderma vittatum | reverse complement strand
AGGGTTTCGATGTGGCTGCGTGCCCCCAGCCTGGAGCTGTAGCAGAACCAGGCTCTGGAGAGCTGCGGGAGCTGCACTTAGCTCTTTCCCAAAGCTTTCCTATTAAAGGCTCATCAGCACAGCTGATAGAGAAGCGTTAGGAAGCACAGAGTGTCCAGAGGCCCTTGCCAGTGAAAAATGTTCGCTCTGAAGTTGTGGTTTGAACATCAGGGACTCCTCCTGTGCCGCTCTTATTAACATCATAACTCAAGGAGCCTTCTCCTGTCTCCAGAAAAACATTCAGCGAGGCACTGAGGCTGCAGACTCGCGGGCGAATCAATAGACATTGGTTTTAGCAAAAATACGCTGTGATCAATATTTAAACAGGGTCCAAATATACTTCTTTCTTCCCAGCTGCCTGCCAAGGCCGTCATGGGGAGGAAGGGAGGGCAGCGCCGGGGGTTATTAGCGGTGACCTCCCGTCTGAACCAGCCTTCCCATGCCAGGGGCTGCTCGGCAGCAGGACCGTGGCACCACCGCCCTGTTCGGCAGGAGCCTGCAACTAGGATCAGATAAATGCCTGGAAAACTCCTCTGTGGCCGGAGCACGGGGATCACGGTGCTGCTCGGGGCGGTGGGTGGTGGCTGGGGGGGGGCCCGGCCCCCCGCTCGGGGGCTGCGCCCGGCTCCTGGCAGGGATCTGCTTCACAGGAGAGGCCGGTGGAAATGTCTCCCCAAAAGACCTTCAGTCCGCCTGGAGCCAGAAAATGCTCAGCGAAAACTTCTGTTTCCCCAGAAGATCCTGGAAGCGTGGGTGTGCTTGGCCGGAGCCAGCGGGTGTCAGACCCCGCTGTGGGTTGTTTTGTGCTCCCTGTGGCTGCCAGCAGAGATGGCCACCGAAAACGTCACTTACTAACATCTTTTGTCTCTTCCTTTTATTCGTCAAGGTATAGAATCAAAAAAACCCCAACCCTAAATACTTTCTGAAAATGTGGGATTTACTTTTATTTGTTTGTTTTTGTGCCATCCGAGAGGATAGATTTTGGCCAGCACAACCTGTTCTTACCCCAGTGGGATATTACTTCACATCTACCTACCTTGAATCAGCTTCTCTGATTGTATCTCGGACAACTGAACAGAAACCTTAGGCTGACAATTTCTTCTTGCTGACTTCGGTCATTTGTATCATGTTTCAGGCTTTTCTTTCTAAGGGGAAGTTCTGAGTGAATTGCTTTCAAAGCAATATTCATCCTTAACTTCATCATAAAGCATTAAGGAGAATTTAGATAATCAAATCCAAGTCCTCATCTCCTAAGAGATACACACAATCTATACTGTGTAATTACTTCTCTTTGCAGAGGGGCTGTCATCATTTGATTAGTTCAGATTAAGGCTGAGCCCGAGATGCCAGCGGGTGAAGATGTCCTGCTCCACGCCATCCATCTTCGGCACCCGGCCAGGGCGAGGATCAGGAGGGAGGGCGCGCTTTGCCAGGAGATACAGCCATGGGTAATCGGATAATACAATAGCAGTGGAAAAAGAGGGTGAATATAAAGGGGGAAATTCTCCCACTAAAGCCCAATAGCTTGTGGAAGAGCCTCCCAGAGGCAACAGTGACAATTCTGTCCCTCCTGAGTAATTTAATAGGGGACAGGCCAAAGCAGCCACAGCGTGAGCAATGCTGCTTCTGCTGGTGACATGGGCACTTCCCCTCCTTTTAATTCAGAATCAGCACGCAGGTTTTAATTGCATGAGGGCGGTCAGTGCGTGCCTACGGCAAGACGTGGCGTTTGTGTTTTGTCAGCTGGGGAGCTAAAAACTCAGACCCAGGAAAGGGCCACGAGCGAAGTTTGA
>NW_009725823.1:74795-79469 GCF_000703405.1 Apaloderma vittatum | reverse complement strand
GGGACCACCCCTCCTCCCTGCCTCGTCTTGGCCCAAACTGAACCATTTGTCAAATAAGGCCAAGGGTGGTGAGGATGGATTAATGTTTCTGGGTCTCCCAGTGACCTTTTTGTCTAAAGGGTTAAGTGAACACGTCTTTTTATTACCTGGGGGCGAGAGGTTTGCTGTCAGCGCTGCCTCACAGGCAGTTTCAACCTCTTACCCTTTCCCACCCCATTGAGCCCATTTGGCAGCACTGCTACAGCTTGAATTCTCAGCCATTGGAGAAGTGGAGTAAATGTGGCTAAGGGTTTGAATAAAATTTAATTTCACTGTAACCTTGGAACAAGAAGAAAAGCATTAATTTGATTTAAGATACTGGCATAGAGAGCTATTTTTTATTATAGTAATAATACAAATAATTCCCTTTCTGTAGCTCACTTTTTTTTTTTATTTAAATTGGAAAGAAGCAAATTGATCAAATTAAATTAGGATAGCCTGAACATTTAATTAATATTTATTAAGATTTTAGTGCAAGAGACATACTTGGAACAAAAGCTTGGCTACGAGTTTAAAATTTCCTGCATAAAACTTGACCTTTTCCCATCAGGCTGCTCTCCAGCAGCCCCTGAGCAGCTGAGAGATGTCTCCAACTGGGAGCAGCTCAAGTGGGGTTTGGAGAGAAGGAACCCAGGCTGGGCAGGCTGGGGCTCAGCACCACGCTTTGAACACATTTGCTGCTCCAGCTTTAGTTGACTTGTGGAGAATTCCTCAAGTTTTAAGACTGGTGAAGCGGAAGAGGATGGAGAAAACCAGGCTGGAATAGCAATAACTGGAGACGGGAATAACTCCCTGTGTCTGCCCGAGAGGATAGTTGTGTGAGGGTTTTAAGGATAGTACCAAGGCTGCTCAGATGGGTGCAGACCTGCTTCTGTGCTGGGGAGAGATGTGTCATGGTCACCAATGTGGCTACGTTATCGTCTTCAATATTATTGTTAACACGAGCAAATAATAGCAGTAATAACTGCAAGATGAGTGGAATTAGAAATAAGAGTCTTCATTAGGAAGGGTAGGAAGTGCTGTGTTAGCCACATTTCTCCATGGTACCTGCAAAGTCTCTGCGAAACTTGAAGTTTTAACTGCATATAGGTTGTTTACCTTGAGCTTCTTCAGGCCTTTGTTTTACATCTCCGTGTTACTGAGAAAGAGAAGTTGCCAGGCCATGGGCTCTTCCCAGCTGAACGTCTTTGAATGCTGAATATAATGTGCTTATGCAGAGCATGTTGAGGGATGAATCAGGATAGAAAGCGATTAAATTCCTGCATGTCTGTGCAAGCGATATGGGTTCTTTGTGTCTATTTTCATTGCCAGGACTTTGCCTTCTTTTCAGTTTTCCTGCCTGGCACAGCGTCCTCGCTGACCCTCCTCTGCGACTACCTCTCATGCATATGGTAATGCCGCAGGAGCCCTTCTCTTTATTTTAAGAAACAGAAAAAAGGCAAATCTGAGCATCATGAAACGAGCCCTCGCAAGTTATTCCTGACACCTCTCTCCCCCTCCTCCCCCCTGACTGCAATATTTGATGTAGTTGGCAACATGCAATTGATTTTATTTCTCTTTCACTTGGCCATCCTTGGGCTTTCAGTGCCCTCGATTTTTTTTTCTTTTCTCTATCAGAAAAGAAAGTGTAGTCTCAAAGGGGGGGAAAAAAATGGGTGAATAAAAAAAGAATTCAGCTTGGCGGTTATCTCCTGCCTTGATCTTCTCCTGAGACTGCTCCAGAAGGTGGTCACCACCACGTTTTAATTAACAATCTGCGCGCGTTCCAGCTGCTTGACAATTGTAGCTGAGCTTGTAGGAGCAACAGGGGGGACGGTTTTTTCCACTCCAATTTCCACACTTAAATCCTTTGCTGCTTTAACGGTGCCCACATGCAGTTGTACACCTGAGTATGTCTGATACTCGCATTGAATCAATACTATGATTTATGCATAAAAGCCCAGAAACCCTGCAAAACAATTGTGCAAGTAATTTTTCATGAACCAGACTTAAAGCGCTTGCCAACAGGCTAAATTACCCTCTTGTTAAGTGTTGTATTTTGTTCTTCCTTCTTTCTTCTCCTCCGTGTATGCCTTAATATTGATAAGTGTTCTCTAGCATGAGAGAACATTTGCATTTTTTGCTAAACATCATGTGGTTGAACACATCAAAGGATCCTTTTGTTCTTTGCCTATTGCATATTCCCTCCAGTTCAGGACTTGATTTTGGAGATGGCTGCGTGTGGCGTGGCTGGAGGTTCTGTGCGGGGGCTTGTTAGTACAACTCAGCCCTCGGTAGCCTCCGAGCACTTTGCTTAAACACGTGCGGTGCCGTGGAAGCCTTTCCCCGTGATATTTGGGCAAGGTGTTTGCGTCGAGGTTCCCTTTCGATTCTCCACTGCGTGGAGCTGACTCAGTGGCTTCCCTGCCTGTGGTTAGACTTCAAGAAGCTGCTGCAAATCAACTTAATGATATTAATAATTTCTTCCCTTCCTTGCGTGGCTGCTTACAGGTCTTGACTGTGCTTTGTTTTCAAGAGTTTGGTTCCCTACAGCCCCGTTCTTCCCATGCTCTTGGTGTCCACCTTTGCTTGCCAGCGTGGCCGGAGGGAAGCAGCAAAGGAAAACGAGTGGCTGTGAGCTTTAATCCACCTAGTCTTTCTCTAAAAATGCCACCTATTAAAAAGAATCAGACTTTAACAATCTTGTCTGTCAGGAACAAATCGCTACCGCAACATCGATGTTCCCCAGCTTAGTTAATGTTTATTTAAATGACCATTTTCTACTGGCAGATAAAAGATTGAACTGTTTTGTTGCTGTTGTTGTTTTTCAAAGTCCTCGAATATGAAGGCGCCTGAAGCCAGCATTTGATTCTCATTATGTTATCACATATTTTCCCCTACATAATTTGAATAACACTCTGTTTAACTCAACAGCTGGAGGGATATGGCTTTTCCTTTAAACTTTAGTAAGTAAACTTTAGACCTGTAAAAAGCTCCAGTCTTCAAGAAGACAAAAAATAAAAAGGCTGGTGTGGGTTGCAGAGGGCTCGTTTTCCCAGAGCATCTTTACATGGTTGTGGGAATTATCACCCAGGGTTTTTATTTACTGCAGTGATTTGCGTAGCACAACCACTCAGACAGAGAGAGAAGTGGCCAGCACAAAGGGTGTGTTAATGGCACGCACACCTTTCCATTAGGAAACAGATTGCTGGTTAGATTTCCACCTCTTAAGGGATCATTACGATCAATTAGCTTTCCCGTCTAGCTCCGGCTAGAGGGTTTCAGCCGGCTGGTTTTGAGTCGAGCTTACATCTCATGGCCTGAACTAAAGCAGGTATTTAAGCCGGGGCAGCCCTGTCCTGTCTTGATTTCAAGACTTTAAGTAAATTCCTTTTGGGCGTCGCGGTTCTGCTGTGCTCCTCAGCCGCTGACCCACCTCAGGCAGGGTTTTGAGGGTCGCTGCACACCCGCCCAGGCAAAGCTCCTGCGAGCCTCCATCGGCATCTCTTGGCTAATCCAGCCCTCATCCCTGCATTGAGGTTTCAGCAGCCCAAACCTTAGCCTGCACCCCGTGTTTCAAAAGAGCATCGAGGCCTTTCAGAGTCCTGATCTCAGTGGGAGCCAAATGGATTTTACCCTCCCTAGGACAGCACCGCTTTTAAAATGAGATTTCCAGGGCACTTCAGATTTTTTTTTGCCACCCTCCTCATACCTTAACCACAAAGCATTCCTTCCTCCCTGATCATACGCCAGTGGAAACGAAAGTCAGATCTGATTCAGGTTTTCTTAAATCTTACTTCTTATGGCTCCTCTGGGCACATTATTGAAACTCCAGACACTCTTCCCTGTTTAAGGAGTTAATGAGAGTCATTTTAAACTCTTGACACATACTTAGGGTTTACCTTCTGTGCAGAAACATATTTCAGGGTCTCCCAAAGAGTTTTGCTCTCCGACAGGGTTTCGGGCAGCAGTTCACCCTGTTGTTTTGCTAAATGACTGTGCTCCATATGCAGGCATTCCGTGTTTTACTTTGTGCAAAATATCCCAAAGGTCCGGTGGTGCACGAGGAGGTCGCTCCAGACTGCCTTCAGCCACTTAATGACTCTTCATTGGATCAGGTCACCTTAAAGCCAAGGTCAATACACAACAATTTCATTTAATTTTGTGTAACCTTGTGTCTGTCTGCTGGCTTGTGTTTTTTTCCTACAAAAGCCGAGTCTGCTCCGTTTTCTTAAAAACTCTGACACCCCGTACCAACAGTGTTGACTCCAGATTAAGCCTGCTTCAAGTTTCATAACCCTCCCATTTCGCTGCAGGCTTCCAGATGTTGTACCCGATTCCGTGCTTGGCTGCAGGTGAGGAGCAGCTGGGCTAAGGGCAGCAGATCCTGTGGTGTTATCCAGTTCCTTTCTTTATACCAACATTGTCCAAAAACTGTGTAAACATGCCAGCAGGAAAAAAACCATGAGGTGTTACAATAGTTTTTAATTTGCTTTCACACCAAATCTCACTTCCAAAGTTGCAAGGTACTCGCAACTATGATAAATGTGAGTGCAAGCTTTGTTTAATTTAATTAATTAATCCATCACTATAAAATTTTGAAGAGAAATGGAGGAATGTATATAAAATACAGGACCTAGTAATTTATGAGTTATG
>NW_009725823.1:44985-74783 GCF_000703405.1 Apaloderma vittatum | reverse complement strand
GCAGGAATTTTTCTCAGAGTATGATTTACAGACAGGGTGTAGGGTAGCAGAAGCAAGTGCCCTAAAGCCATAAAATCAGGTTGCTCAGTGGCACGACCGTGATAGCAGTTTGCATTTTCTGAAAACACAGAGCTCGGTGTCACAGGGAGCTGCAGCCACCCAGAGCTGCTCCGAGCCTGACAGAGCATCACAGAGCGGGTGTGAGGGAGAGTCAGCATTTAAATCTTAAGGACAGGAGAAACTTCCCGGTGTCTAGCGGTGGCCGTGGGTGGGGAGTTTGGAGGCTGGCTCTCAAAGCGCTCGGATGCTGAACCCAGCGCTCGGTTGTTCATCAGCACCTGATCTGAGCCGGGCCATCAAGCCAGAAATCTCACCTGCACCGTGTTTTGATCCAATTTCCAGAACGTCCTTCTGGGGTCAGCCCCAACGTGTGCGGAAAGAGCCTTTCTCACCTTACTTGGAGTTTTCATTTCCATTTCGTTCCCTGAGCTTGGGGAGTGTTAGAAGCCAAACAGAGGGTGAAAATTATTTTTATCCAAATGAATCTGAACGTTACAGCAGCGCTGGGTTCTGAGGATGGAAGTCCCTCATCTGTTTGTGTTCTCAGAACAAAGGAGATCAGAAGCCATCATTGCTTTGACCTCTGAATGGCTAAACTGTTCTCACTTCTGACTGTCTCTTGCTGGCTCCAAAAAAATAAAAGATTTCACACTAAATCCTTTGCAGGGCAAGAAAGAAATCTAGCCCCAGGGGAGAAAAGGCAGCAAAGGAGAAAATAAACTCTCAGATTAAATTTTAAAATTGCTTTATTAACACTTTCTTCTTTTCAAACCTTAGTTCCCATGTGAACACACACATCTTGAAACCATCCCATTTCTTAATAGCAATAAAAAGATAAATGTTGAGGGAAGAATGAAAGTGTTTCTAGTTACCCTTTGAGCCCTCACAAAATTGGTATGGAAACAACAAACACAGTATTTCAGTGGTCATTCTGTATCTGTCTGGACAGAGCCATATTTGCAATTGCAAATGCACTGAATTTGCAGCGGTGCAGCCAAACCATTTCAGAAAAACTTTGCAAAGACACCAGCTTGGGCCCCTTTGGGTATCTGATGCTGGGAGAGGTTCACACCCACCCGTCGCACAGCAATGGTCTTTTTTTAACCCCCTACCAGCAGCGACTGTTGTGGGTGTGACCGGCTGTCCTGGCACCTTTTGACAATTTCCTGTGAAAGAAAAATCACGGACACAAGGTCAAACGTAGGTG
Organism: Apaloderma vittatum; assembly: GCF_000703405.1. Lineage (NCBI taxonomy): Eukaryota > Metazoa > Chordata > Aves > Trogoniformes > Trogonidae > Apaloderma > Apaloderma vittatum. Next base: position 73,516 of record NW_009725823.1, on the reverse strand, counting down.
GAGAGGAGTTAATTGCCTCTGGACCCATCGAAGCCCCAAGCCTTTAACCAGTGCGAGCGAGCTGCCCCTTCTTTTCTTCCGGGCAAGTCACTGGAGATACCTGAAGGTATTTACATGGTGCTGATGGGTCATTTGGATTACGGTGACATCCTCTCCTCTGCAGGCTGGGCAGGCACCTGAGCAGATTACAGTTATTACAGCACAAAGCCACTCAGGTCACCCCGTGCTCTGGGTGCCGAAGCAGGAGCTAACCAAATCGTATGATGTTCAATTCACCTCTGTTTGCAAATGAACATTTCAACTTCATTTATGCTCGTCCATGCTTGCACCCCACGAAGCTGATGGGTGTTGCCTGCAGTGTTTGTCTGGCAGAGCAGGTCTCCAGCCCCAACCACCAGACCCTGCCGATTCCTAGGAGCAGCACTCTCCAGTCTTTAGAGCTTCGTGCAACCTGTATTTATTTATCCTTTTGTTTCCATAGGCTGTGTGTACCCTACACACATCATTGACAGCGATTAACGTCTTTCACAGTTTGATTCCATAGAAATTGCTGCGCCAAAAAGCTCAATGTATTTCCTTAAACAAATGAAGTGTAATAAATATTAATGCACGGTGTCCTCGCTGTACGTTGAGGCTGGATCTTTGTAGCTTAAGATTTGAATGGTTGATAAAATTGTGTTTGAATATTTTATGCACGAAGAGCTCCGTAACTAAGACAGCACGTACATGAGGCAGGGGGTGCAGATACGCTTCAGCATTGCTCCTGCACTCACGAAGACCTCTCCTAAGGTCCTCAGCCCTCTCAGGGCTCTCCTTCCACCCGTCCCTCCTGTCACTTGTTGTTGCTGCTTGTACCAGCCGCCGAGTCTCAGGCTGCTGTGGCCACAGCACGGGCACCCAAACTGGGGATGCTTTAATGCAGCCGACCCAGCCCCAGAGCAGGGTTGCAGCTCAGCTGCTGCCTTCTCACACTGTTTGAAAAGATGCTGAACACAGAAGATGGTGCGGAGTACAACTGAAAGCGGTGCCAGGTGCCGGGGCCAGGCCTTTCTCTACAGTCTCGCTGTGCTTCTTTCTTACAGGTTTTCATGGTCAATCGATTTGCAATGGACCTGAGCAGAGGAGGAGAAGCACTGGCTTTAATTCAGGATAACTTGGTACCACTGTGGCAAGCACAGGCCACCGTCTACTGAGCTTTTCTGCATGTTGGGAACCACCAGGCAGCTTTCCGGGTGAACTTCGGCATGCGGGGAGGTGCCAGCTGCTGAGAGAAGTGAAGTAAGTGGATGTTTCTTGGGCAGCATCACCTGACAAGGAATTTCAAAGGCTTAAATCCCCCAGATTTTCTCGGGTCTCGGAGTTAGAGGCTTAGCTGCAGCTCGTGACTTGTCCTTGATACCCTAAAAATACACCACAAGGCTTTCAAATGTGTGTAAGCACGAGCCGCGTTCGGCAGGGTGTTGGGACAGGACGTACACGTCACGCACTCGTGTCGTCACTAGACTGTGTTTAGCAAAGCTCCCTGTGCTATGCAATCCCTCTCCTCTTTTATTTCAGATCCATGTTGAGGATTTTCCCCTCTGTGATGTATTCATTTCAAATATTGACTCACTGGGCTCTGTGATTGATAGAACTCAAACATATTAGTCTTATTACATCTATATACTTTAATTAACTTCAGCAGGTGATGTTAATCAACTTGAATGCTGAGATGTAGAGCAGCAAAGTAAATGAAAGGGAGATGGAAAGCAGTATCTCCGTATGTTATCTACTCCTGTGTGTGGTGCCTGCTCCCAAGCCAGGCACATGTAGAAGCTGGGTTTTTAAATCTTGACGTGGGACATTTGATACCAGACTGCTTCTTTTAAGTTTAAAGACATGTTCAGACTGTGCAGTCGTTTGTCACATTATGAGAAGCATCGAAAAGAAGTACAGCTTAGAATAGTGAAGTTTCAAAAAAAGTGTCCAAACTGCAGGAAGTTCAGTGCCGGCTTCCATCTTCATAAGGCAGCGAGTAAACCTGTGTGGAAGCCTCAGGTGCTAAAATTTAGTGTTTCTGAGGTCAACAGCTAATGGGAAAAGCAGAATCAGGCTGATGTCCTCAGCAGCCAGTGTCCTGACTTTATAATCCCCATCGAAAGTGCTTAAAAAGCAAATGCAGGTTACCCCACAGCCTTGCAATAACATGCACTCATGGGAAATACATTTTAATATTTCGAGGTTGCCCTCTGTCCTGACAGTTTTCCTTAATTCCATTATCGTACTTCTGTGTGTGAATGTGTGCAAATATGCAGTCAGCATTTAAAGTCTGGCTAAACTTTCAGCTTTGATAATAAAAGAGGTTGTGATTCCTAAATCAAGACGAGGAGCTAAACACGTCGGGCTGGTGCAGCTAACATTTCCAGCAGGTGTTTCATCTCTCCCATTGGGGGATCCGCTGGGTTCATTAGTTGATGTACCTGGTTCAGTAGATGGCACATTTGATTAAACAAGTGATGTATTATCATTTTGGTTCTAAAGGAATGATTCCTTTTTCCATTGGATAATTTACCCACTGCTGAGTATCCTGTGCTCAGTTCATCAGGCAGTGGTGTCTATTAGATTTCCAGCGAGCCTTCCGAATGGCGAATACGTCTGCGATATTATCAAATTGCGCACTGAGAAGCACTTTATATGCAAAGTGCAACGTGAAAAATGCCCAATATGTTATGCAAATAGAGTTGACTGCTTCTGAACTTGCAAAATGCACAAACACGAAAATATTAATTGCAATTTATTTCGGCTTTAACAGTCCTTGTATACATGGCAGCATTTAGTAAGTTCTCTAAAATGCCTTGTCGTGAAGTACCCCTGGTATCTCGGGCAGCGTGCGCCAGGGAGTTGCTTCACCCCTCGGTGGAATGCAACAGGGTGTGAGGCAGCAGCTGCTCCTACACGCACGGATCCTGCTGCCTCCACCGAGGTGGGATTTGGCAGCTGCTCCTGCAAGGATCCCTCACCCAGCCCAGAAACGCTGTTACTTCCACGCTGCCTTTCACAAACAATATTCTTCGTCCTGACATGATGCACAGCTCCATTAAAAAAAAAAAAAAGTGAAAGAAAATGTTGTGTATGATCACAGGCGTGAGGATCCGTAGGGACGGAATCACACAGAGGTTCATGTTGGGAGGATCCATTTGATCCCCAAATGGAGCTTTTCTTTCTCCAGCCATGCCTTGGATGTCCCGACTCCTGATCCCAACTGCTGCCGGCGGGTCGCAAGTCAGAGCGACGTGGCGGTTGCTGGACTTCATCCCCGAGGCCCAGGCATTCGGCAGGTATGGAGGAGCTCCCAAAGACAAAAGGGAACTGATAAAAAGGGGGAAATACAACAGAGGTGGCCAGAGACAGGCAGTTCTGGTTTCCTCTGCTTGCCTTGGCAGTGGCCAGGGTGTATGTAATCTGAATTTTAGCGTTCCCTGTCCCGTTGAACAGCCCCTTTGCTGCTGCTGGGGTCACAGCCGCCGCTCCCTGTCGCTGCCCCTGGAGATGGGTGGCAGCTCTCTCTGGCAGCGCCCAGCGGTGCTGTGCTCCGGGCAGGGCAGGGTGAGCACCCCCAGCCCCCGGGTGTGTCAGCTGGAAGTGAGATGGGCAGAGATTGCCTGAGCTGGAGTTTGGCCAGGACACTGGGACGAGCCAAAAAAGCATCTCCCTGGGACAAACGGTTCCAATTTAGTTTGGTTTGCTGTAGCCAACTGTACCCAGCCCAGTAACAACATCTCCTCTACATCTTGCAGCTGTATAAATCATTCTGCCTTTAATTACTGAAACATGGTATTACATACGTACAGCATAGAGTAATCTCCAAGAAATGGAACTTTGCCCTGAAATTAATACTTAATCTTGTTTTGCTGATTTTTTTTAACTCACTGAATGCTGTGACCTTGCAGTTTGTGGGACTCTACTCCACATTAGAAGCCGTTTTCAGGCATAGAAATTGTGTGAGAAACCCAGACTTTTATAGCAGCGAGATTTAATTTAGATAGCAAGGCCTGATCATTGAGACGTCTTTTGTGCCGTGCTTAACTTTCCACATTAATAACTAACAAGCAAGCAGCAGCCTTGGAGCAAAACGAACGCACAGTGCGACAGAAAGCCGCTCCAGCAGTCATGGTGGCACCTGGCTCGCTCTTCCCACCCGAGCCACGCGTGCTCCCGGCCCGAGGGGATGGTCCCGGGTGGCCCCGGGTGGCTCTGACATGGGGCAGGGGGCTCCGTCCCACCACCACCATAGAATCATAGAACAATTCAGGTTGGAAGAGACCCTTGGGATCATGGAATCCAACCATTGACCCTACACTACACGTTCACCCCTAAACCTTATCACCCAACACCCCATCTGAGCGACACTTGAACACATCCAAGGATGGCGACTCAACTCCCTCCCTGAGCAGCCTGTTCCTGGGTCTGACGACTCTGTAGCGTTTCCAGCGAGTTGCTTAATCTCACGCCGTCACCTTTATCAAGTAGGGTAACCATCGTGCTCACTTGCGCAGCCTTTACTCTCTAGCTTTTTTTAGAATCTGAATTGATCGGAACAAAGACGGGCTTTTCCTGCGTGTGTCGAGAGCATCTGGCATCAATTATGAATCAGGCTTCTGAGTGCTTCAATACTATAAATGTGAACCAAAACTGCCAAAATCTTTTTTTTTTCTCTCTATGCAGCTGGGTGAATTTCTGCCATCTTGTTGTCATAAATGACCTTGGTTTTGACTTTGTGATTTACTTGGCATAAATTTAGTGGGTGCGTAAGCAAAGTTAACTCTTTTGATATTGCCATGGGAAATGTTCAGCTGCAGGTACAAAATGCTCGCCTTCACTTGCCCTGCTCCATTTGCCCGGCAGTCTGGAAGGTGTCAGTATTCTGATTTAACTTCAGTCCTGGAGATGTAACCGTTCCCCAAGTTTAACCCAACTTCTTTTTTTCTGTCCCTAATCCTGGTGATCAATAAAATGCAATTTATTTTTTACAAGCATAAATCATAAGTGCCTCTTAGTGCTCAGAGAGTACGTTCAGTCTTGGTAATGAGACTGAGTGATCTCCTCTTTGTTTTGCTGCACGAGCTGTTTGTCATGTTGGAGAGGCTGCTCTGAATGACTCACTTCACTTTGAAGAGAGATTTATTTTTATAAACCGTTATTTCTTTTCTTGCAAAAACATGTCGTTCCCCCCTCTGCCTGTCTCAGTGGTATAATTTAAACCCATGTTTCCCTGAGGACTGCGAAGGGGCTGACCCCGGGGTGCCTCTCCGCCCTCCCCGTGTCCCGGGTTGGGGCTGCTCCGGCTGTAGGCGAAGCCGTCCAAGTGATGTAATTCCCAGGGGAGGTGAGAGTGTGCGTAGCCTTGACTTTACAAAGCTCCAGTTGCTCGTGTAGCTCCCATTTCTGAGCCCTGCTTAATGAAAAACCCATCAGCTGCTGCTGCTCTGGAAGCGTCTCGTTAGTTCAGCACTCTGGTTTCTCGTGGGTTGTAGGTTTTTGTCCCGTGGTAGGACTTTTGTCACAGCGAGAGCTGGAGAAGCAGGCTCTTCTTTTGAAATTCACTTCTAGAAAAAGTAATATCTACCTTGTCTGGGATCTTCTTCTTGACAGTGACTTATTACTGATGTTTCAAAAAATATGCAAAAATTCCTGCCATGTCTCTAGCCTGTCAGCAATATATGCAAGAAAATTGCTTCCTGACCTCCATCATTTCATAACCTGAAGCATGAGGACTCATAATCTCAGCAACTGTATATGCTACAGTTTCTGAAGCTGCAGATTCTCATCCTATTATTATGGACAGATTGGGTGCCAAATAGTTATAGCTTAATTTAAATGTCCATTTTAATCTTTACTCTTTACTTCCTCCCTAGCTCTTATTGAAGTAAACAATCGATTTGCAAAATGAAATACTTAAAATATGAGGGGTTTTCTGTGGGGATATTTAGACCTAGAATTATTTACATTAGCTGGTCAGAAAGTGGTAGCTGTTTCATTTGAAAAGCAAAAGCTTCTTAGACGGTATTCCTTCAGAACATAAATATAAGAAGAGAGATCGGTTTGTTTTAATGTTTTGTTGACAGAAGCTGATGGCCTTATGGCTTTGTGCTAATGAAGAGTCTGTTAGAGGTGTATGTTTAATTTTAGCTGGCTGTTTATATGTGTCTCCACCCCTCACATCACCTACAGCAACATCTCAACTCTAGTGCTGGATTTGGGCAATTCCTACCACCTTTTTGTCCATGTCCTATTCAGCGCCGTCTGTCAGGTCTGAGCAGTGCTGTCCCCTCTCTGCTGCAGATCCGGCAACTGCGGCCCGTTTCCCCGCTCCAGGAATCTACAAATTGATTTCTGTGTCTGCTCCGATCGATATTTTTGTGCATGCGTGTTGTTTCCAGCATCTAACCAATAAGCACATGAATCTTCAGCTCTGCCTTTTGGGTGGTATTTGAATTCCCTGGCACCACCTGTTCGGAGCGGTTACTTCATGTTAGGTCAGAGCTGAGCAATCCCTGCACACTCTGGATTCACAGAGATGAATAAATCTGCCCAAAGACCTTCTTTCTTTCCATTTTTCTAATCAGGAGTGTTGTCATATTCTTTGACAGATTATTAATGCTGCACACAAGCGTGTAGCAGAGATTGTGTTTTTTCATTCAGGGATTTTTTGTCCTGATAAACAGACTGGCGGAGACAAGTTGCCCCAGTCACCGCATGAATGTTTGCCTTCAAACTCAGCCAAATTCTTGATAGCCCCTGGCCCTGAGCCAGGAGACCTCTGTCATCGCTCTTGGCTCCTCCTCTGCAATCCATCAGCACTGACCCATCACCCCGGCAGCTACCAGAAGAAATCTGGCATCTGGCGCATGTTTTTATCCCAGCCCAGGTTCTGGTGTCTTTCTTTTATCTTCATGTCTGGCTCAAAGCTGCTGAAGCAGAGAGGAATCTTTCAGCAAGCTTTGGGTTATGCTTTTCTTTCTTTAGATGTGTCCTCTTTCGGTTTATTTTTGATGTTCCTTTGTGTAAAGGAATAAAAATTAACCTTCTCTCTCTGTTTACTCTATATCTTTACTCAATCTATTCTATATGTTGTTTTTACTGATTATTTATTTCTAGCTGTATATCTTAGATATTCCTTACCCTCAGCATTTCTTGTATTTTGAGATGGCTTGTGAGGGCTGGTAATTTATGACATGTGGAGCATTTCACAGCTAGGTCAGCAGTTCAGTTAACCTAGTTTAGTGGTGAGTAAAAGCTATAAATATCTGAGCTTTCGGGGTGACGTGGACCAGAGCTCTGGACTCCCCGTCGCCACGGAGGGGCTGATGGAGGTCGTAGCAGAGAAGGAACCACGGTGGGATTCAGGCTTGGCGAGCATTGCTGTCCCCGAGCACGGAGCCCGAGGCAGGTCTTCTCCTCCTCCGCTCTGCGCCGGGCTCCCGCGTCTCCCCAGCACATCTGGTGCCGTGCAGGGAGCAGCGACGCGGTGTTTTTTGGCCCCTGCCACAGCTGGGATAGGAGTGACCGGAGCGCGGTTACACCCAGCAGAGCGCAGTGGCAGTCAAGGTGACCAAACGCTTCATGGTTTGTGGACCCTTCAGTCACCTCACGTGACCCAAAGGGCTGGAGCAAGGCAGTTGCCTTATTCATCACCGTGGGCTTTTGCTCGGGAGACAGAGCCAATGTTGTCGTGCGATTAGTGCCTGCATCGCCCCGCTGGAAGTGAGAGTGGCAGAGGGTGGCACAGCGCTGGGTGCGAGGGTGGGTGCTCCCGCAGGACATCATCGCTCGCAGCTGGAGCCCCAGCACCTGGCTGCCCCGGAGCGCTGATGACCCTCAGCTGGCTCTGCCTTGAAATAGCCCACCCTGTAGGCACAGCTCCCTTCTACCGGGTCAGTTCAGGGGCGCAGGCGCTGAGCAGGAGCAGCCTCCCCTGACCCGGGTTCTCATCCTGCAGCCCAGGGCTGCTGCCTCCCACCCCTGGTGAAGCCACCAGGAGAAGACAAATCTGTGCCAGCAGCAGGCTCCAGGCGAGCAGAGCACGGGAGCCCACAGCCGTGAGTACCGAGCAGTCGGGTTCCTCCACAACTGTGTTTTCTGATGTGATTTATAAGCTGCTGCTTTAAATTATTCATTCGTTTGCCATAGTTTGTTTGTTTTATATTTAGTTTGACATGGTCTAGAGGTTGGAGTAATTTTCTAACTCACTGAGTGATCTTTTTTACTCTCTTAAGCACCTTCTCTGTCACATGAAAACAATTTTCAATCAGGAGTGTAAAGCACCCGCTTGCAGCCAGTGGACGTTATTTCCTGTGAATATAATTTGCAGCTTTGGATACATTTCATTTAAATACATTTGCATGGCGAGGCCAAGTTAGTCTTTGACTTGGGGTGAACCAAACTCCTTTCCATGCAAATACTTACAGAAGGGAGTGACCCCCGTAGCATCCAGGTTAAATACACTTTTGCATAATGGTGTGTGCTGTGAAATGCAATTAGAATATTTCTGCCTCTCTCTTTCTTGCCTTTTTTTTTTTTAAGAAACGTAAATTAAGTAAAGTGTTTGACTGTTGTAGAGGGCGAGGGTTTTGTTGTTTTTTGTTCATTTTGAGCTGTGCTGCACGACTCGCATTGCAGTGGGAATTGCCCTGCTGGCAGCGACAGCCGGTGAGCCTGGTCAGAGCTCCTTCCCTGGGTCAGCCTGGCAGAAAGAAACGCCATAATGCCACTTTCCTCCTCAGCTTCTCTTCCACTGAGTAATTTATTAATTACAGCGTGTCCATTGGAGAGTAAAGCCTTGTCCTAATTTTGTTTTGAGTGTCGTGGGATAAGAGCTTGCTTAGTAGCTGGGAGTGGAGAGCGTAAAGACGGCGGTGTCATGGGACAGACGGGGTTTGGAGGAGCAGTATTTGCGAGTTTTCATTTAAAGATTTCGGTGCACCTTACAGAGGAGAGAAAGGCCGTTTTACAGATGCCAAAATTGAGATGTGGGGAACAAAAGCGACCCAGTGAAGGTCACGCAAGAAGTCACTGTCCATGATCCCCAGGGTGTCTGCTGGAGTTTTGCTTCTCATGTTCATTTAACTAATATAACTTTGAAGAAATGTTGAGAGAGGATGAAGTCTACAGCCAAGGTTGTATAGGAGGTTAGATGCAATAATTCCAGACTACTTTAGCCTCAGAACTCTACAAATTAATCAAATATCATCTGGGCCGAGACGAAGTTCAAAGGTTCTTTATCAGCCCATCATGTAATCAGACTTGTGAGACTGGCGTTTTGTTTCCAAAGTTGCATTTGGGTAGTTTCAAGAAAAATTATTTTAAATGTTGTCAGAGAAGCTATTCATAATTAAACCCAACCATAGAGCAAGATCAACATCCTAAATTAGCAGAGTTTATATTTGTGGGGAACCCTGCATGACTGAACCACTGTTAAAAAATAAAAAAAAATTAAAAAAAAATGCCAAGGCGTGTGAGAGAGATGCATCTGAGAAAACTGAGACTTGGTCTGGAGTCTGAGAGAAGAAAGAAACTTGGAAGGAAAGGCCATTTGATCAGTTACTTTTAGCAAATAATTTGCTGAGCTCACTTGTGGCCGCGTTCGTCAGAGAAGCACTTAGAGGCAGTAGCTGTCTTTGAAAATGGCTTGTGTGCTCAGCACCTTCTGCAAAAGAGGCTCGAGCTCTTGTCAGTAAACACTAAATAAATTATAACAATAATTAAGAACCTGCCACTTCCTATAAAGCCTTGCATTTGCTCCACTTTTCTAAAGGTGAAAAAGACAGTGGCTGTTCCTGGACGATGGTGTTTTGTTTGTGGTTCTTGTGAGTCAAAGGGTGGGCCAGGTTGTGAACGTGCTGCTCGGTGCAGCCCCCGATCAGAAATACCCCAGCCCAGGAGGTTTTGGGAGTGTGGAGGGGAAAATGAGCTCTTTTCTACTGCCTTGAGTGCCAACAGGACAAGTTTCAGCTCCCGCTGCTTTTATCTGGTGATAGAAACCTAAATACTGTGCAATATCTTGAATGCACACTCAGCCTTTGTTGGGAATTTTAAGCTTTACCTACTAACCTGAAAATTCATTTTGCTTGCTGTAATGTGGAACGCTTCAGATCCTTATTGTTTCTGAAATCACTCCCGATAACTCCTTCAGGCTGCCTTTATAAGCCTGGAAGGTGTTCAGATTCACCAGAGTATTCACTGCTTAAAGGTGTGCCTTCCTTCTGCACTGGGGAAAATAAATTGAAGCTTTGAGAAGCAGAAAATGAGCCGACTGTGCTATGAGCTGGCGTTACAATTGCAGTTCCTCCTTGAAACCGCGATGCGTTCCAGCAGGTTTGATTTCATAATCCCTGGTCTTTCAGTGGGTCAGCTACATGACCCTTAAACTCGGGAGGGATCCAATACTGTGAGTTTAATCTGCCTGAAAGTAGCCAGGTCTGAAATACTGAGTCAAAATTGAAATACAGCTAATCTAATATGTATTGATTTTATTTTATTTTTTTTAAACTGAGCTTGTCTAGGAAGTGTGGCTTTTCAAGAAGTGTCTGGGGAAAATTCATTTATTCTTTGATTTGCTAGAAAACAAGTGATAGATCTTCTGTAATTTCAGTGCCATATTCTTTGTATAAATTTAGAGAAAGCAAGAATATTTTAAATACCAGTTAGAAGTAACACTGGGCCAACTCAAGCAACTGCTTGCTTACATCTGCTTGAATTACCTTGCTGAAGAAACTGTATGCGGGTAGCTGGAATCACCAGGATTTGTTTGTTCACCTGAAAAGAAATGAGTTATTTTACTCTTCTTAGAAGGAACAAATTGGGTTATATTACCACTGATGTCTAATCAGTAGCTGAGGGTGCTCAGGTGTGTGGACAAGGTTTGCTGGAAGGTACTTATTGAAAATCAGAGTGAAGTCTGAGCTACAGCTGTGAAAAATTTTACCCTTTGTGAGCAAAGCTGGGAGAGATCCCATTTGCCTTAAGTGGTTTGAGTTAAGCGCTGAGGTTTCTAATATATCACCTTTCTACAACCCTGAGCCCTGGTACGGGAAGTACAGCGTGGGCACAGGCTTAACACGAGTCAGATACCAGGGAGAGAGTTCCTGCCATCGGGAAACACTTCCAACAAGGGTTGTGCCATCTTATACTTGCTTGAGATAAGATATTTGCAATTATTATAACCAGCCTTTGCAATAGCAAAAGATAGAGCGAAATGGCATTAGCTCTGCAAACACGTCAAAAGCAGCGAGTACTGCGTTCTGCATGTACGAACAATCCTGAGCTCCAGCCCAACTGGAGAAAAGACAAAGAACTGGCCTAAGGTTTGTAGAAACCCCTGCGGTGTATTAAAATGCACAAAGATGTGTTGGTTCACGGTGGGTAGGATTGGATCCAGAGCATTAGCTCTGTGCCTGCTTACCAAACCCACACAGAAATCCTGCCCAGAGATATTTTCATAGAGAAGAATGCTTCTAATAAATTGGATTTCTGCATAGAAAGATAAAACCTTTGAGAATATTTTGCAGTATGTTCCCATGGAATGTACAATTTCCTCAGATGGGCAGTGATGTAGCCATCATATTTAATTAATCTCCTTCCTCAAAGAGGTTCTTATCCTCCCACCTTTGTAATGCAGTTCAGGTCACTCCACTGGGATTTCCCCCCCCTCCCCACGTCTGGCATTAATGTGTCAGTTCAGACAAGAAGATGGAGGAGTTCAAACCAGGAGTGAGCTGGGGTTACGCAATTTGGAAATGCGGGAGGTCTTTTGCTGAATATAGAGGCTGCCTCTTGATGCAACGTCGTGCAGGAGCCCCAGTCCACTCGTCCTAGAAACAGCATCCCCTCACCTCGCCAGAGCTCCCTCCGCTCCCCTGCAGGGCAGTCGTTTGCCGTGTCTTAGATCTATTTCTTGCAAACGTAATACTGTGTAAAAAGCAGAACAAATGATAAAATATTTTCTTAGCGGTTTTTTTTTTTAATTTTATTTCTTTTCCTGTTTTTTTTCTGTGCTCTCTGCTTTCGTTCCTTTAAGACTCCCTCATCTTCTTGCCCCTGCAAATCTCACCTGTGCCACGCAGGCAGGGGTTTGCAGTGGAGTGTGTGCTCCCTCCCGTGACGTATCCCTTTTGGAGCCGTCCCCCATTAAATGCCTGCGTCCTAATACATTCTGCGTAGCCTAAATCTGAAGTGCATTAGAGTGATGGGGATCAAATGCAAAGTTTGGATTTGATTCAAATTCTGAATCCGTGCTAAACTGATGCTGTTCTTATCTGGGCTTTTAGTTAATGCGTTTAACGAGAAAAAATTCTGCTGCGGTGGCTGCTTTCATCTGTATAGCAATGAGAGCTTGCACTGCTACAGACACACCGCCTTGATACTCGAGTTGTGTGCTCAAACCAGTCTCCTTCTGTCTGTTCTGAGTTTTCCAGTGGTTGGAAGGAGGTACAAATTCAGTGCTTTGCTAGCGTGTGTTCCAGACAGCATAGCTGATTGCTCTGTCGCCTGCGGCAGTATTTCCAGTGGACAGCTTGCCTCTTCCAAACTCTCCTTCTGCAGAAGCTGGAGATACCAATTTCCCTCTCTAGGAACGTGTGCAAGTCTTTCGTATTTGTCTTGTTAATCTTGGTTTTTCAAAGCCCCAGCACTTCTAGAAGGCAGCCGGGATGGGTTTTCAATTTTCCCTCTGTGGGTGCTGCTCTCGGCATCCCGGAGCTCGCTCCGAAGAGCTATTCTGTTTCAGAGGCTGCCTTCGACAGATTCAAATCTGTATTTATTGGCTGAGCTTTCAATAAATTATCCTGGCATTGGCGAACCAGCTGAACTGAGAACACTCGGGGCAATAAACAAGTAGGCAATGAGAAATTTATACCTCTACATAAAGTGTCAAATCTCTGGATGATGTATGTCTCTCTAAATATGGTTGTTAATTGTTAGTTTCTGTTAGATTTTCCTTTAAGCAGCTGAGCCCCTGAAGCAGGTTCATACCTGATGATCAGCTTGCGGGTTCTGCCAGGAGAGTGGGAAGTTTCTTTGTCTGGGGTGAAGAAGTGAAGGTCAACTGCAAAGAGGTGGCGAAGCTGCAGGTCACCTGCCTCTTGGTGCTTCAGGTCCCTGGTTAAGAGAAGGGCATTTCTTCTGTTCTCTGGCTCTGTCCGACCTGTGGATTTGACTTTCATGCATTTGACCTCTTGCCTCCCGTTCTCTTACGTGCACAGAACCTGGGTCAGCTGGGTGTTTGCCCAAGAGCTGCTGTGGCACAAGTATATGAAGAGTTACCTCCAGAAGAGCAAGTGTGTGAGCAGGGTACCAGCAGGGCAGTGATGTCCAAACTTGACCAAAGGGTGTCTGGAAATAAGTACTCGTTTTCTTATCCTCTTTTGTGCAGTCTTTTGGCAAATGTTTAAGAATCTGGCTCTTCCTGGCAGCAACATTTATGTGAATCATCAACAAATCTGTTCCTAGGACACTTTCTCCCCTAAAGCAAAGGGTTAAACCCACAAACATCTATCAAAAAAGAAGCCTTTTTCTGGCTAGGTGGGACAAGGCCCATTTAATTTAACAAATCTTCTGTATCCTAAAGATGACTGAGCTGGTGAAATTCTAGGAGGAACCCATGTGCTGTATCATCCATCTTGAAACTGAATTTTAAATTTTTTTTTTCCTGGAAATAAAGAAAGCCCTTCCACACCCCCAATGCTGTCTCCTTCTGCAGAAACAAATGCCTCTTAAAAACTTTGAGAGCTTAGCAAACCAAGAAAATCAATGAACTTCTTTTCCCCCCACCCCAATATCTCAATAGACATTTTCATGTGTTTTTTGCATTGCTGACTGTTGGCCTTTCATCCCGATAGCTCGAGTGGTGTCACTCTCTGAGTCACTGAGACTTACGGGCATGCGCTGCGAGAACAGTAACTTTTCTCCTCCTGTAACACTCACCTCTCGGTTCCCGTAGTGGCGGTGTGTTTCTATCGCGAGCTATTCTTTGGAAAGGTGTTTTGTCAAAAGCAATCTCCTACAAGCGCTCTCCGGATTTAGGCCAAAACTGAGGGGAACGAGGCTTCTGCTGAAGGAAGAAGCGGAACTCGGTTCAGTTCAGCTAATTCTGCTGCATTGAAGTGGCTGCTCTGAGCATTGCCCAGACCGGGGTTTTACATTTGTGAACAAAACCTTGTGGATTACTGCTGGGGGAATGTTGTGCTACGAGCCGAAAACCTCTCTGGAAGCATTTACACGGGAGGGAGCAATTTGTGCCAATGACTATTTCTCATCTCGTCACTCCAAGAGGTTCCCGGGCTTTTATAGCCGGTAACAATTTAAAATATTTATCATCTGATGCAAACCTAAGCTGCCTTTTCTGAGATGGTATTTGATGGTCACACAAATAGCAAGACCTTCCGGGAGGGCGCTTTCCTGACACGGTGCATTTTCCTTTCGGCTGATGCGGGAGAATTCGTGCTGTGTTTTGAGGAGCGTTTTGCTCTGCTTCGCTTTGGTTCATCCAACTGTTGGGTTTTGCTTTGACTCTCTCTGCTGGGGGAGGCTCCAGGAGCCATCCCAGGGGCATCTCTTGGCATTCACCAGCATCAAGAGTAGACATGCTCTGTTACCTGGCAGCAGGAAAAATAGACCTAAAAAATAGTGTTCAGACCCCTTGTATATGGGAGTTCCATCCAGCGGCAGAAATAGGGCAGGAGGGAGCCTTGGAGAGGTTGATGTGCTCATCCTAAGCAGGACCAAATCCCAGTAAATGTGTCTGACAAATCTTTGTCTAACCAACACTTAAAGACCTCTGGGGATGGATATTTCATAGGCTCCACAAACAGTCCCTTAATAACCTGCTACAAAATGAAAAGCAAATTTAATGAGGACTCCAGCAGCTCCCAATTCAAACATCACTTTAGAAAGACAAAGAAGTTAAAGAATTGAGTCAATTTGCATCTTTTGGCAGGAAAAGTGTAAATCATTGGAAGGAGAGAAAGGCATATGGTAAAACACGCTCTTTGTAGTGAGGAAAGGAAACTGGCACAGCAGCAGCTGCATTTACCAACCAAAATGTGAAAAAATCAAAATAAAATTGTTGGAAATCTCAGATACAGCTAATAGCACCAAGTGCAGAACTGAAAGAATAAACATCAGAGAGGCTGCACAAAGTGCAGTGTAGGACATACTGGGATGGCACAGCCATGTTCAGGGCCTGAGTGACATCTGACTGCGTGGCAGGGCAGAGGACTCTGTAGCCATGCCAGAGCTGTGGCTGCCAAAAAAACAAAGTTTTTCTTCCTGGAGAGAAAAATCAATGAATCTTTTTATTGCTTTTATTTAAATTAAAAAAAAAATCTGCAATAACAGAGATGAATGAAATTATTCTTTGCAAAAAAATCCATTTGTGACATCTTAATGTGTCCTAAATATAGCAGGCTTTGAGATGCGCCGCTCGCTTACCAATGGAGTCGCTGATATTCATCACGCTCGTGATGGGCACGTGGCAGCTCTGCCTGGGACTGGCTCACTCCAGTATGATTGCTCTGTCTGCTGGAAAAAAACAAGTTTAATGTGACATCATCAATCTAAGACCAAGAATGGGATAGATTTTCTGATTACAAGGTTAAGTGATGCATCAAGAGAGAGCAGAGTTTGGTCATTGCTAATCATTTAAATTTAGGAAGACTGAGGACCATGACATTATTGGCTGGCATTAAAGAGCAGCTCTTTGATACCGGCAATTTGTACGTGTCCTTTCTTCTTCGTGACTGTATTTATTATCCAAGGAATAGGAAAATAGGCTTGGGGAAGCCATTCTGCTCAGACTTTTGGTCTTTGGTTCTGTCTAGCCAAGCAGGGCAGCACAGGGAGGGACAGAGCAAGCTGGTCCATCCTTGTCTCCTTCACACTGTCCTTGTTTTAAAATTGGCTTGCAGCCTACAAGAGGGTTCTCCTGTTTCTCCATCAGCTCCGTCTGTGCAGGTGTCTGTGGGCTTGTCCTCGCTGTGCCTGGGTGAGCTGCTGCATTGCTGCTTGGAAGACCAGGGCAAGACCCAGAGGAGCTGCTACAATTTTGTTCTCTGCTCTCACGGCAAGAAGGCAAATCTGGGAACAAGCAATCCTCTGAAAGGTTTGTTCTGTATGATATAACTTCCTTCAGAACCATCCAGGGATTCCCATTAATGCATGTTGGTTCGCGTTTTCTGAGATGCCCTTCCTGCACTCAGTGAAGTGAGTAGATGAATCAAGGCAGACTGTTCTGCTGAGGTGCCGACTCTGTTTCCCCTGGCAATAATCCCATCATTAAACCACTGCT
Organism: Apaloderma vittatum; assembly: GCF_000703405.1. Lineage (NCBI taxonomy): Eukaryota > Metazoa > Chordata > Aves > Trogoniformes > Trogonidae > Apaloderma > Apaloderma vittatum. The sequence goes on along the minus strand of NW_009725823.1, from coordinate 57,195 downwards.
GCCCTGGTTCAGAATGTCATATTTTAGTGGAAGATGAAATTCCCTCTTTTCATAAAAAGAAAAAGGAAAGACAAGGTTGGACCCTCAAGAGTGATTTTTAATTATTTCCAGATCTTCTGGATCATTAGGAAGATGAAAGATGGCATCAGTTAAGATGCAGGGCACACTGATATAATGTAATTGATTTTTACATATATTTAACTGATGATTCATAAAATGTGATATGGCTGAAGCAGCACAGCCTTAAGTGCAGTCTGAATATGAAAGGTCCAAGCTCATAATAGAGAGATTACTGTGTCTGCCACTTCTGAAGGTGAGAGCCTGAGGACGGGATTCTTGACATTCATCATCATTATCCTTATTTATTATTTGTGTTATAGCAATGTCTAGAGGCTGGGTCCTGACAGTGATTGTGCTGAGTGCTCCCAAGTAGAACAGAGAAACGAAATGCAAGAGTGAGGCCTTGGCATCCTTGACTTTGGGATGCTGGTTGGGGTGGGATTTCCCCCGTGGAGCTGGTACCTGCTGTCCAGAGTTCATTAGATCGGGGCTTTTCTAAATTTATATCCTTCATCTGTGAAGAGACTTGCCAACCCCAGCATCTTTAGAGGCTTTTGATCATCCTGGCTTCCTGCTGTCTGACCTACCAGTGCCCAAATCTGGGGATGCTCCCAGGCTCCCCCCTCCCAAACCACTCTCGGGGTGCCTGCGGCTCTGCAGAGACCCGTTCCTGGAGCCCCAGCCCGTTGGCTTGGCCGTGAAGGTCCCTGCCCCAGGAGGGCGCGTAGCTGGCGGGGCAGAGCAGCGAGCTAAGCCCAGCCCAGGTAATCTGTATGGCAGCCACCGCTTGTCAGGTGAAGGACTCTGAGGATTAGATCTGACAGCCAGCCTAGAAATCCTGTGCAAACCTTCCTCATCTCTGAGATGTTCCAGGCTTTGATAGCTTCAGTTTTTCATTTCAGGGACTTATATTGATTGCTTTAAGAATTAACACACGTATACACACGCACACACAGAGTACAGGAAAATCAGAGCAAACTTTTTCCCAAACGGTCATATCCCGAAGGAGCAGGAAGGATTGATTTTTACACATTCGGCTTTTAGGCTATTCACATCTCAATCCAGACAATTTTCTTTCAAGCGAGTCCACTACAGTCCACTTAATTGTATTTTCTAACCAAGCAGTGGAAGAGATTTGTTGGCTTTACTGTCCAAAGAAGACACAAATCTTTTCTTCCAATTTTTTTTTCCCTTGAGTTAGTAATATAGTGAGTGAATTTCTGACCCTAAAAGCAATAAAATATCAAATTGTCAAGTCTAACACCACAGGGAAAAGATTAGTTCATAGAGGAGTTTAAAGACTTGGAAAGGAGGACGTGGCTGTATATTTTTCTATTTTTTTCTTATTGGGTAGCAATTACTCTTGGTATAACTTTCCAGTTTGGTCAGGACAGTATGCTAGCTCTGATTTCTGTGCTTCACATAATAACTTGGTAAAAGAATCCCAGTATGGGCATTAAAAAACCCCATTCTTTTATGTATTTTATTTGGCTCCAAGTTTAATGGTTGTATTTATTGTGCTTGAGCAAGTTAGGCATTCCAATGACATCTTGTAAATTGGGTTGAAAACGTGGTTTTGTAACACCTTCTATCCAAGTGTGCAGGTTAATTTAAGATTCAGCTGTTGCAGAATAAACAGTTAAAATATGTGGGTTTATTTGCAAGCTGCACCACATCTCCCTTACCTTGGAAATAAGACCATGAGACACGGTTAGGTCAGAAAGGTGCTGCTTTGCGGAATCCCAGCACAAAGACGGTTGTCTCATTATCCACAAGCTAAAGAATTAAAGATGCAACCGCCGAGATTTGCGAGTTGCTTGCCTAACACACCCCTGTATGCAACCTGGGGAAACCAAAACTGGAGTTTCAGCCCGGTTTGGTGCTTGAAGCAGAGGCTAAACCCCTCGGGGGAGGAAAAAGTGGGGCGTGCTGAGCAAACGGGCATTGACCCTTAAACACACCGTGGCACGCGTGAAGTCGTAATAACAGTTACGGCAAATAACTGTTTATTCTGTTCCAGCAAAACAAGCAAATAAACTGCCGATGGTGGTTTGAAACTTCGTACAGTGTAATATTGCTGTAATGGAATGCTTTTAGAGAGGAGCAATAAAAATAAATTGAAAACTGCTTTTCTGCTGGATACAGCTGGCATAAGCACCATCTGAGCAAACAGGATAACACGGAGCTTAACGTGACATCTCTGGTTTTATTACTCAGAAGCGACAAGTCTTATAATAGTATAAATTCACTTTAAAAATGGACTTTTTTAGAAGCCCTCTGTGTTAATTCGAAGCAGTATAATTACAGGTCTGTTTATGGTTTAGGTTAGAGACTAATTAGCCAGCTTCCGAGTTGTTCTTCCCCTTCCCGTGCGGGTCTCGCTCTGCTCTGAATTTGTACGCACGGAGCAGTAAAGTGAAATTGTTCATAACCAGGGGAAGTGACTGTATCCGTGGCTTTGCTTTAAGTACATTTTCTGCAAGATGGCTGTCGGAAGAAATGCAAATTAGCGGCTCTGGTAAACCAGAGTACATCAACTGTTTGTGCGGTTCTTGGGAGTCGTGGAGGCCCCGCAGCCCTCCCGGCTGTCCCCGTGTCACCCCCTCTGTCCGTGGGCTGGTCCCTTGTGTCACCTCCCCTGGCCCGTTCCCACCCAACCGAGTTGTCAGGGCGACGTCTTGCTGAAAACCTGCATCGTTCCAGCAGCGAAGGTCACTCGATGGATTGCTGATAATCCTAATTTTGTGTCGTGCTTTGATTTCTGACTAAAGATGACTTCAAGGGAGTTGCTTTGTCCCTGCCATGCTGAGATCTCAGGGACACGGTTCCCTGGCTGTTTAGCAGTACCTACACACAGCAGCTCTGCACACGAAGTGACAAATCTGTTATATGACGAAGTAGCCCAAGGGTTCGATAATGTCTTTCTCCTCAAGGTCACCAGTTCAGATATTGCATGAGCTGGAAGTTGAAGTTATTACCGTTTGATGGCTTTTTGTTAGTGTGTGTAAAATTAAGATTGCACATCTTGCACATTAATGGACTTTCTCCAGGACATGTCTCGGTGCCATATGCTTGGAAGGACTATGAGGGACGCAGAATGCCGGTCCTTTAGCAGTGAGCAGTCGCTTCACTCTGTTGGTGTTGCAGAGCTGATGTCAATTATTGGCTGTTTTCAGAAGTTTAATGCTGATCTCTGTTCTTCTGTCTTCTCCATTACTTAAATAGTTTCTGCCTATGAGCAGGTTATCAGGGATATGTTGACACAATATTTTGCAGGGAAATGGAAGCTTACTCTGCCTTCTCCCTGATCTGGAGGCTGTATTGTCACAGTTAAACTAACGGTTCTACCAGGACTTTGGGCTCAGGGATGTGCTAATACACGGCTTCTGGTCATCTCAAAGTGCAGACGGCTTTCACCTGCCTGACTGGTGGCCCCATCATATTAGGGACAAAATTTTCCTTTAACAGTGCTTGCTCAAACCAGGCCCACCAAGGGAAGGCTCCTAAGGAAAGAAAATTCCTCTTTGCCGTGAGCTGCAGGAGCCGGCAGCAGAGCAGGGGCACCACGGGGTCTGGGCGATGAGAGGGGCTGTGGCCCCCGTGTGAGCTCCGGCTGCCCCAGGCGAGCCCGGAGCCTGCCCGCTTCCCTTTATTGCTTTTCCTCGGGCGTGCGGCTCCGGTGATTGGGTCTCTGATGTGTGACAAATATCTGATCTGCTCCCAATTCCTCAGGCCTGTCTTGTTGCCTTTCTTGTTACAGCAGAATGATTACGGAGCACTTTGTCGATAATCCAGCAAACCTGTCATACGGTCAATCAGTGGAGCTGGTTTTGTCCAAACTCGCCTTCGCTGCGTGTCTGAGGAACAGCAAGGGAAGGGATATTGCTTTGCCACTTGTCAGGAGACATTACCCTTACAGATATTCCCCTCTCTCTCCTTTTGGCTGTACAAAACCTATTGTTGCTGATTGGTATCTAGGAGCTCTGCATAAAAAGCCATGGGACTGTCCTGCTTTGTCAGAGGCAGAGCTAAATGATCTTTAAGGTTCTTTCCAACTCAAACCGTTCCAAAAAGAAAAAATACACTGCATTTGATATCCAGGGATGCTGTCCAAGGACAAAGCAGTTTGACCTAAATCCCTCCATGTAATGGCAGGGCTTGCAGCAATGAATTCTGTCTTATCTGTGCGATGGGGTTATGATTTGCGGACATCAAAATCTGTAATTCAGTGAATGCTGCTTGAAACTTGGGAGGGCGGCTAAATAAATAAAATTTGTCAATGCAGAATAATATGCTTGCACGTAGTTAGCAATAGCCAGGCAACTGTATATCACAGCGAAGAGTACTGTCAGGTTTTGGAATCGGATAAATTGCAAGTAACAATGCAGAAAACAACTGAACCTTGAGGAATATCAGCAGCTAGACTAGATGAGGTGGCTGCAGAAAGCCGTTGTTTGGAAGAGAGAAATGGAGACCAGTAGGATGGGGGGAAAAAAAATGGGGAGGGAACAGCAGGCCATAAAGATGTGATCAAGAGCAGGGGAGGTGATAAAAGGCTGTGGACAGCCCAGAAAAAATATTAAGAAGCAATAAAATGCAGCATCAGTGGAGATAAGATGATAATTTGTTATTCTCAGCAGAGCCATTTCTGCACTGGGACTCTTTCTAGACTCAAAGCTGAACTGAGTTCTGCCTTGCACCTCACACAGTGATTTACACCTTCACAAAGCAGGAGGAAAATCCTCCAAGAGGGTGTTGGGGGTGGTTGTGGATGTGGGGGCTGGAAGGGGATTTCCAGCCCTCTTTGGCTGGTGAGTTGTTGTGTGTTTGTGGCTTCGGTGCAAGTGAGGGTCAGACCCCCTTTTCCCTTGGAGAAATGGCTCAGCCAGGCAAGCGGAGAAGGAGAATGAGACAGCCCATAACAACTGGTGGGAGAGCTAATACTGCTCCACTCAGATGCGAAGGACAGTCCATCCCACGCCAGCGACAGTCTCGGCGTCACGTAAAGGAATTGGAGGGATATTCACATGGTGAGGTGCCAGTACTCGCTGAGCTTGAGCTCCCTTTGCTCCCAGTCGTGAGTTTAAGTTCAGCCGCAGTCAAACACGGTGGTTTAAGACATCTTTGACTCAAAATAAATTAAAATGTCACTGGGTCTTGCCGACCTTTAGAGATGTGATGTTAGTCTGAGCATCGAACAGGCACACAGGAGCAGGTGGGTGCGAATGTACATGTGGCACAGGGCAGAGCCACCTCCAGGGCTGGGGGAACGGGGACCAGGGGGTCTGGGAGCACCCCTGGGGCTGGGAGGGAGCTGTGTGGAGCTATCGGTCAGCTCTGTCTCTGCATCCCCTAAATGGCACAGGCACTGTTCAGCAATTCTCAAAGATGCTGATAACAATGATACAGATCCCTGGTACTTATTAAGCTGATGGCTTTTAAACATTAAATCCCAGCTATAATTAAATTAAATGAAATTGTGTAGATTTTTTTTTTTTTGAAAGGATTCTGAGCACTCCCCAGTAACATTTAAAAGGTGAGGGAATTGCCTGCAGGCCTGAATAAGCATTGCTGCAGATTGCATCCAGGCCTAATTCGCCATGTGATGACTGGAGTTCCAGTCAGGGGAGTACAGAGGAGAGGGAGGAGGGACAAGCTTCATGACTGGGGAGGATTTTGTGGGAGGCGATCCTGGTAACAGCTCCAGGGGAAGGGATTTCCCACCCACGCCAGCGTGGCACGATTGCCTGTGGGTTGATTCCAAAGGGTCTGGGGAAGGGATGTCTGTGCTGGAGCCTCCACTGACCTTCATCTGGGTGTAGCCAAGCGTCGGGTTCCTGAGCAGGCAGCCTGGGAACTCTCATGAGCACAAAAATCCATTTTTATAGAGAAGAGCTGAAGGAAATGACAAACTAAGTTACACAGACTCTAACCCAGCTTGCTGTTCTGTATTTAAATCCATTGTTGTAGCCTCGGGCATTCTTGAATAATTACTTTCAATGCCTGGCTGTGACGCTCCGCTCGGGTCTGATGATGCTGCACAGGGCTCGCCGTGGCTGTGGGGGTCTCACTGGCCCGGTGGGGCTGGGTCCCACCCGTGAGAAGGAACCACCTCAGATGGACTTTGGCAGGACAAACCCCAGAGCCCCCGGCTCCGTGTCTCCCCGTGCCATGTCTGTTCTCCCCATGTGTGTGTCCCGTCGCGGACCCCAGCTCTCTGTTACGATACAGAATTACCGTTTTCTGTTTCCTGATGAAAGTTGAAAGTGTGGCAGCCCGGGAAAACACACTCCTCTGTGTCCCATTTCGTCTGCCTCTGACCTCCTAGTTCATCACAAGGAAGTTGCTGCAAAGATTTATCATTTAATATCAGAACAGCTCCTTGATAGCTAGAGCGCTATGTACCTGCTAATTACCAGTAACTGTGTTTGGACCGTTGACAATTAATGTGTATTTTATTAGCCAGTGTGTGTTTGACAACACGGGCAAGGATGGCTGTGTTGTGAGAAAAGGGACAGGGAACACAAATTCTCCTTCCTCGTTATGTGACCTCAGGTGTCCAACCCCCCCAGGCTTTCTCTTTCCTCCTCGTGTCAGGCTTCCTCAGGTTAAACCTCTCTGCTCTGCTGCTGCTATATGGGTTCTTGCTGCTGCTGGAGAGCAAAGAGAGAAAAGCCTCTCTCGAGGCAGTAGGTGAAAATGCACTGATGTCGATAAAGGTGCCCCATATAAATCTGTGAATGTGACCCAATAAATCTAAAGTGAGATTTTATTTTTTTTTCCCCCTGTATTGAACAAGTTGCTTTTGTTCTTCAGGTCCGGGTGTCTTTGGAATTTTGCATTGTAAGTAGACATAATCTAGTAAAAATAACATAGATACTGATCTAAACTAGAGCAACATCTGGCACTTTATTTAACAGGAGAAGTCCATCAGCAGGGCTGCAGCGTGCACCTTTGCTGTTGGATCGCTGCTCTGAAATGAGTCAGTTTGACTTTCTTATCTGTACCCTGGAAACTTGTGTCCTCATATCTGACTTTTATGCACCGATGCAGTATGCCAGAAAAAAAGTTAAATAAAAATGTAAAGATTACATCTCTTACCCACCACTTGGTGGTTTCTTCTGTGCTCCTGGCCAGTTAATGCTGTAAAGTTTATTTCCATTAGTTGTATTATTGCCTTTTATCTGCTTTTCCCCAGGGCATTTACTGTAATGTCAAAGCTCAAAATCTATTTTTATGAAATTGCCCTGTAAAAATAAAAAAATAAAAAAAAAATTTCAAAGGCCAGCAAGAAGAAAATGTGATGGATTAGATCTTGAAGCATCAGAACAGCTACTTAGGTTCCTTTCTGCCACTAGTTTCATTTCAAAATCATAGATTTGTCCCCTTATTTTCCATGGTCTCTTTTCTTATCACCGTTGTTATAGGATATTACGTGTGAGGCTCTTGAAGAGCACTTTGCAGAGGAGGTGGTGAGGAGCTGGAGGACTTCATGAGGCTGGTTGAAAAAAGAGAGCTGCACCCCTTGAGATTTACTGTGCGTCCCAGATAATCAGCTTTAAGTTAAAAATGAAAACTATAATTAAAGCCTCAGTGGCTAAATAACCTGGTGGGTCCTTTAGAAATGGACAAAGTGATGGTGGGTGTTGCAGCCGTGCACAGGAGCGGTCGCTCAGCTGTGCGGTTGGATCGCACGTGTGGGATTGGCAGCAGAGAGGCAGTGGTTTGGAACGAAGATCTCGGACATGGTTTATTTCCCACCCCCCAGATTGTTTATTGTAGGGTTTTGGGGGTTTTTTTAGTTATTCTTTCACCAGCCAGAGGTCGTGTTATCATGGCATCCCAAGTAATAATCGCATCCAAGAGGCGCAGCTGCAGTTCGTCCTGGCTCCCAGGCAGGGTACGTGCCAGGGGATGTGATAAACGAGGCAAATGAACGCGTGGATGTTGAGAGTGGTTTTGCACTGATCAGTTTTCTTTTGGACTGCGCAGTTTATCTACTGCAATTTCAAAAAAAATAAAAAAATCATAAAGAAGTCACTTCCAAACCACAGTAGTAGATGTGGGTTTCCATTTATCCATGCTGAGGAGGTGTTCAATGTACTGGAACACAGCAGTAACTACAGGCTGCAGCTGTGTCCCAGCCTGAGCTCGTTAAGGCAATAGGTGCTAAAATCAGGGACTTGAGCTCCTTTTCTGGGTTGTACCCAGAGGGTGGGGGTGGTTCTGTCCAGGCGAAGAGCTACGCTTTAATTTGAAACTAATCTTCTTTGCCAGAGGTGTCCAGCGTGGAATGGCTCCAAACCACAAAGCGGCCTCAGCCTTCTCGTGCTCTGATGCTGCCAAGTCCCGCTCCGTGCGGAGCACCTTGCCCTGAAGAGAGAATATCTCCACGGGGTGTCTGAGGGCCATTCGGAGACTTGATCAGATCTTTGAAGCAGGTTATTCATTTCAGATGTGTTAAACTTGGCACTCCAAACCCTATTGTACATCCCCGTTTGACGTCCTTCTGCTGCCTTGGCTCCAGAAGAGTATTAACATATTTTATTTTATTTTTAAATTACATGTGCCAAAGGCTCAAGCCCTTAACTTGTATGGAACTGATTTATAGTGTTACTTGGGAATCTGAAAGCTGTTCATTGTTACCTGTTCATTGTCAGCTCTGTTTATGCATTTTAGAACAGAATGGGGGACAATGTGCTAATCCCACGTGCAGCTTAGTAAAAACTGTAATCTTTCCTTGGAAATAGCAGCTTTTTGTTATGCTTGGGGTTCCCAAGCTTCCCCTGAAATTATGATGATTTCTTTTGAATCCTGGGGAGCTTTAAATTCCAAGCGTACCTTACGCCTGGCTTTCCTTCCTCCCCGTTCTGCCGCGTGCTGCAGCAGAGGTCACTTTGAGCGGGGCTTGCTGGGATGTAGGAACGCAGGTTTTCCTCGTAGCGAGCTGAAATCACCGCTTGCTCTCTGGAGCAGCTCGCTCCCACGAAGGGCTCCCCAGCATGGATGTCAGGATGTCAGGAAGGGGGAAGCAAAAGAGACGGGCTGCGGCACAGAGTTAGTTAGAGCTGAAAGCTGATGTTGACATTTGGCCTTGTTTAGGAGCTTCAGAGGAGGGATTCTGAAAAGAGATGGAGAGAGACACCTTCAGTCTTTTTTCAAGTAGGATAAAGCCATCTTAAAGACATCATTAAGAAAAGAGCTATTGATGATAAAGGTCAATAAAGAAGTGGCTGCATCTTTGTTCGGCTGGAGAGCTACTGAGCCAAGAGAACCAACAAAGTTGGGGTTGTATTTGAACTTTTCTGTTTCATCTGAAGGAGCTGGATTTGTGCTGGGTTTGGCTGGAGAGCTGGGTCCCGCGTCCCTGCTTTAGGAAAGGGACAAAATTTGTTGTAATGGGAGTAACCCACCTGATGAGTACTCCGAGTGCATCCCAGCATGTCCATTTAATCAGATAATCTAATCCTGGCATTGCAGCCCTCTTAACAATGGAGACAAAAGTGCAGCCAGGCATATTAACCCCTTAATTAATAATCCTGACACTTAACTACTCTGCTGTTACCCATTAAGCTTCTGCTGACATTGATGGAGCACCGGGACACGTATGTGCAGTGTTCAGGGGAACTGGCGAACGGACCTCGGTACCACTGGTACGTGGTGGATGCTCTTTCTGGGCTGTTCAGCTGTTTTAGCAATTTCCCTGGAAGTTGGTTTTATTCTGTGGTTCTTCTGTGGAGTGTGTTGCCCAATTCCCACAGATGGAACTGTCAAACACGACAGTGGTTACACCTGCGCTGGCTTCTCCGTGCCCTTGCTGATGGCTGCAAAGCCTGCCTCAGTCCCAGGATGGTGGCATGTCACGGTGAAGGAATCTCCGTTTGTCAGTGATTTGTGATTCTCTGGGGGTGAATGAGAAGACACTTTGCCATCCCGATAAAACCTCTGTGAGGGGAGCGGCAGAGGGCTGTGTGTTCTGAAGGGGTCACTAGTAAATGGAACCCTCCCTCACTAGAGGGACACCAAAAAAATGAAACAGCCCATTCTGAAAAATTATGTCCTATTCACCACCCAGCAAAAATACAGTATACAAATTCTAGGTGGACTGAAGCGTGAGCAATGTGATCACTGATGTGGCTCATGACCTTTAATTGCTTTTGAGTTTTTCGACGCTGTAGAGTGTGACAGGATACCCTGAATGTGACAAAAATGTAGTGTTTCATCTTGCAAATGATCCAGAATATAGCCTGCCACATTCTTTTGCATTAGGACATCATACTGTGTTCTTCTCTGAAATAAGTAAAATTAAGTTGAGCCAAAGCTTATAATTCAGCTGGCTGCTACTCAGCTGAAATTATTGGGCAAGAGTCAAAAGCAGAGTAAGAATATTGTAGTTGGGACTGAAGCACAGAACTACACAGGAGGGGTGGAAGTGCCGAAGTCCAGCTGAGCACTAGGCTGAATCTCGTCAGTATCTCAGAGCTGATAGCACCAAAAGCAGTGAGGCTGCTCATGAGCAAATTTTTGCTTAACGGAGGTGGATGCTGTCAGTTAATATTGATATCAGACACTTGATTCAAGCAGTTTAAGCAGACAGGCTCTGTGCAGTATTTTTTATTTAGATATACCTTTTCCACTTCACATTCTTGGGGAAGTTGGTGTTTTTAAACTGTCATGCCCTTACTTTTCCAGACGAAGCACTGGAAGGTGAGGAGTGTTCTTGCTAGAGGGTGGAACTGCGTCCTTCTTCACGCGCAGTGTCGGTGAGCAGGGAGCATCCGCTCCTAGGACAGGACCAGGAAAACCCAGTGCACTTTGGAGAGAGGACATCTGCCTCTGCTCTTAGGGGATACAGCAGACATGGCTTCCCAGAAGAACACTGAATTATAAATGCAAATTCCTACCAAAAGTGCATTTTCATGCTGTATCTTTCATCTTTTGTGTAACTCTCAGTATCTGTCCCACTGATGCTCTCTGCTGTACACTAATAGCAGAGAAAGCCGAGGGAACAATAAAGGAAATCCTTTGTTGTCTCTAAAAAGACAGTCAAAAGCCTAAAGGAGTCATCACTGCTCCTCTAAGTCTTAAAACATATTCTTGGTCAGAAAAAGCCATGAAAACAATGGAATTGTGTCTAGAAGGTGAATGCTCTCCCCCTATGTGGGTGCTGTAGGTAACCATAAATGTCTTGACCTGGTCACTGAGCTGGCTTTGGGATTGGCCACAGTGTATAATTGAGTAAATAACCTTGAGCATAAAAATGAGATTCTACTCCAGAAAACTCTTTAATCTCCCTTGTTTTTATGGATCAGCGAAGTGTCAGAAGTTTGACACTCTAGATAATTGAGCTCTTGCATTTAGAGCGCAGCCTACAAATAATGGCAACTTTGCTTTGAAATAGTGTTTCTAAACTTTGGTTTGACAATTAGCATTTCAAAAGGTTGCAGCTATGTAGCTGCCATTGCCTAATGCACAGTCTGAATCAAATGTAAGGATTAATAGCACAGCACTCAAAACAGCCGTAAAATCTACCTGCTAACTCTCTAATAGATGAAAATCCCGAGTCACGTATCTGCGACACATCTGCCATCGATCGTCCTCAGCGTGGGGCGAGAGGCAGGGCATGTTCTTCCCCCTGCGATCCAAACCTTGCAGCCTGGAGCTGCTTTCCAGACCAGAGAAGCCGTACGAGATGCAGACCGACTCGCACGAAGAAGTTTCCCATTGCATCGTTTCTTTGGGCACGTGTAGCTGTAGTTGGGGTGTTTTTTTCAGCAAAACCCATCGTTTCTTGCAAGTCTGGGCCCACCAAAGTCAGAGGCAACATCTGTTCTGGCCATGTTGAGAACAGAGCTGAGTCGACGCTGCAGATTTTATCCACCATATCTGAGGTGAAGGGGTTACTTCAGAGACAACCACACAATGGGAATTCTCCACGTGCAGAGGAGAACAAGAGGTGAACATGGCAGAGCAAGATCCGCTCTGTCCCACTTCCACGCCAGCCAGGAACTCAAGTGCTTTTCTTCAAGGGTATTGACAAGCAAATCAATAAACTCCATGTTTGGAAGACGCAAAGACACCCAGTGAAGGCTGAAGCCCCCCCGCGGGGGGGCAGTGGCCGCGCTCAGCTTGAGGGGCCCGATCCTGCTC
>NW_009725823.1:25526-44926 GCF_000703405.1 Apaloderma vittatum | reverse complement strand
AGCTGCTCCCACAAGGGTTTTTATCCTCTCCTTTAAATGAGTGCAAACAACAGGGGCTTTCTTTACAGCTCATTCTTTAATAACTCTGGTTAGTCATAATGAAATCTGTTCTTGGGGCAGAATTAATATGAGATAGTAATGGTGATTAGGTAATTAGCAAGTACCAAGAGTATTTAACCTTCCTGGTGACAGTGTGTCTGACATCACCTGAGCTCGTGCAGACTGTGGAAAGAATTAACAATTCTAAATTACCTCATTTAAGTTATTAATTATGAAATACAAATGGGCCCGGAAATAATGGCAATGGTGCCCACCGTTCTGGTGGTTTTTCCACCTCTGCATATCTTAAATCTATGTATTTTCTGTCTTCCATTTCATTATAAAATTGAAATGGGAGTGCAGGTATCGAAGGATGTCTGCTGTGGTAACCGTTGGCTACTCGCACTGTTATCCCTGCACCTGATCAGGAAGGAAAATTTTTTTCCGCTCCCTTTACCTGTAAATTCAGTTCATACTGAAATGTTAACAGTGACCAAGTATTTTGATAATCTTTTTTTTTCTTAGTGTCAACGTTTTCCTTTGGAAAATTTGACTTGGTAATGTTGTTTTCCTCTTCACATGTGTCACTGTGAGAAGTTATTGAGCTGCAGCGATATCCGAATTGATCCCTTTGCGTGTCGATGTATCAGCTTCCAGAGCATCCACCTCAGCCGGATGCCCAGGAGCGGTGGGACCGTTCTTCTCTGGAGAAACACAGCAAAACAGAGCTCAAAGACTAAAAAACGTGCCTTACTGAGAATTTTCACCAGCAACTTGTCAGAGATATTTGTATACAGATATGAAATGATGTTCCAGAGGAAGTTTGCAAACATTTGCTCCTGTAATGTATGTTTACAGCTTTGGAGTTTGCTTTCATAAATTTTATATTTAGCCGTTTCATGGGTTGTAAACATGCGTGTGTGAGTGCACAAAGCTGTTTTTACGCACCGGCCCATCACTACAGGTTTCTGTCTGTCCCGGCCAGGCTGCCCCTCTCTCCTCGGTGCACATTTACAGCTCATCTCCAGGTTCCTCACACTGCGTTACAGTTCCTCTTTATTAGCAGCCAATAATGTATTAATGCATTCCTGGGTGGGAAGTGTGCTCCCGACTATTACCTTGGACACTCATTTAGTTGAATTTGATAGTGACAACACATTGACATTGGTAAGGTTAATGATCCAATACTTTATTTCATTGAACAAGTTGAACAACATTTAGTACATTGTTCCACAATGTCCTGGAGAGCTGTCTGCGCTATTACTCTAATGGTACTACGGCATCTTTGCCCTTTAAGTAATTGGCAGCGTGAAAATATTCTCTAGATCCTGTCACGATTGATTAGTGTTGCATTGAATTACAAAAAAATTACTTTTATTTTCCTTTTTCATGGAAGGAAGGCAAAATTTGATCTCTGTGTGAAAGGCTGACAGCCCTAAAAGCAGATAAGAGAGAAGGTCCTGGCTGCTGCCTGGACTTTTTGGATCTGGAGCCCACACAAAACTGTGCCTCCACCTTCTCCTGACCTGCTGAATTCATCCTTTCTTTATTTCACTGCAGCTGGTCCTATCTCTGCTCTTTTTCTGCCTCTCATAGGATGTGGCTGATTGCGCTCATACTTTTTAGAGGGAGGTGAAAAAATGAAGGTAGGGTTTAAGTTGGCCGGATGAGAGGTTACGGCACGGACTCCTGTTTGCTTGCTGATGTAGTGGTGGGATCTCTGCGTTGTATTTGCCAGGAGTACTGAAAAGCAGGGAATTGTCCATCTTTCACAGAGGCTGGAGGATGAAAGGAAAGACGTGTAGGCTGAATTCTCTGTTGGGTGTGAGAAACAATAGCACAGCTCTGAAACGACAACATCTGTGAAGGGAAAGGTGGCATTTGGTGGCAGTGACCCAGAAGACAACTAGTGTTTCAGCATGGGACTTGAAGGTGCAAAGTAGAACATCGTTTTTGTTTTTGTTGCAGCAACAAAAATACTGACTTTGGATTCGTTTTGTCCTTCCATCACCTTCCTCCTCTCTTTTAAATTACCCTTGATTGTACAACATCTGCTCCCTTCATGCTTGCATATGGCTGTCTCCTTAAATCTGCGCTTCTGTTGAGGGACCGCATACAAATATCCAGCTGAAAGTTTTCTTTCAAAGATATAATTAACCAACTCACTCTGGAAAAGAAAAATTAGTAGTGCTGTAACTGTAAAAGCTCCAGTGGGAGACACAGGGTACCTTAAAAATTATCTATACAGAAGTGCAGAGCTGTCCTCTGATCATCTATATCTGCTTACGACGTGCTAGGTAGCTTTTTCTGCTGTCTTTGTAGGCTGTGTTTTAGTTTTATCCATGCGTGCGTGGCAGAAGAAGGCTGAGTTTCAAGGGTTAACCACAGAATCCTTGGATTCCACACTGACTTACAGTGTGCCTGTAGGCTGCTTAATTAACTTCTCGGTGCCTTGACCTCCGATGTGACAAGTCTTCCAGTTACCTCCTGTTCAAGTCCTTATTCGAAGCCCGTCACCGTGGCGCCTGGCTGAGCTCCATCACCTCTCCTTCCCTGCACGAGGTTGGAATTGGCCAAGGGAGCTCCCCAGGTCCCCCGGGAAGGGTGCAGGGAGCGATGATCTCTAGAGGTTCCTCCCAACCCTGATGTTCTTTCAGTCTATGAAGAGCTCAGCCGTGGCGCTGAGGATGCTGGTGTCCACGCGGGAGCTCTGGCACCGCTGTCAGACGATGACATCAGCATCCCAAGGTGAGGCAGAGCATTTCTCTACCACTGCAAGAGAAAGGCCTCGTTTGGTGAACAAGTTGATTCATTTTTATTTTCTAATTTTTTTTTGCTAACCTTCCTCCCTTCTTCTTTCCCTCCTGGCAGCCCACCCCCTGGCCCTTTTACCTCTGTTCCCCAGCTGAGCCTTTCTGGAATATACTCTATATTTGTCTCCTGCTTCCCTGAACACCCATTATTATGTAGAATAATAATGCAGGAGCTCCGCTCGGCACCTCTGCTCAGTGGCTCCAAGTGGGTTGAATTGTAGCCAGCGGCGGGGGGTGATAAATGTAGCGTAAGATGCCTTTTCCGCAGCAAACTGCAAATTGCCTCAGCAGCACAGCCCACAAAAGGTTCCTGTGGAGCAAATTTATCTCCCATTGTCGACCCAAGGAGGAAAGCAGAGAGGACCAGGCATCCTATTTTTAAAAAGTCACATTTGATCTTGTTCAGGCTCAGAGTCCAGAGTATTTTAAAGGACTTTTTGTGGAAAATGCAGGCCTGAGAATGCAGCACAGATAAAGGGATTTATTTTTAACTGCAGCCCGGGTTCATGACCATGTAAGCATTTCAATTTTAAGCCACTCAGTTTGAATAATATATTTCACCAAAGTGAATGTTAAGTCATCTAATAACTCATGGGTGGGAGGGGAGGGATGGTGGTCGGGGAAGGGAAGAATAAGAGAGAAATCGCCCTTTAAAGATTACCCTGCACTTCCTAAAAAAAAAAAAAATAAGGGGGAGGGAAGGAGAGACACTAGAGGTTTATCTGCCCACTCAGGAGTTCACGCTGCGCCTCCTCCCATCTGGTTCGGTCCTGAGATAGCAGCGTGATGGACGTTCCTGGGGAACGCCAGATGACGGATTTATAGTTGGAAGCCTCCAGTGGTGGATGACAGAGAGAGGGCAACGTTTGGTGATGGGTTGGTCGATTGATTGATAGCAGCACAGTTGCCGTACCCACCGCTAATGGTGTGAGGCACCCCTGGTCTGTGCTAACCCTAAATACCTTTGTATCTGGCGCTCGCTCACCGTGTTTCTGCTGTACTGCCCTCCAACTGACCCTTAATGAATTAAAGGAGGATATTTGGTGTTAGTTTGCCGAGCTTGGCTGCGGCCGGCTGGATGGTCCTCGTCTGCGCTGGGTGATGGGATTTACGAGCGTGCTTCCAGGAATCAGTGCTTGGCTGCCTTTAATTGTATCCTTCGTTAGCATCCTAGAGTGATGAGTTGTATTCTAGTAACTGCTGGTGACCACCCCTGAGGTGGGAGCTCTGCTTTGCCATGGGATGGGCAGAGCAGCTCGTGAGAACCCGCAAGAGAGATGCGGTGGGGTGGGAGGTGGGAACCTGGTGCTGGGAGCAGAGAGAACCACGCGGGAGCGGCTGGTGGCTGAAAGGAAGAGTCGGGCTCGAATTCTGGCATCCACGCGCTGCTCCGCGCCTTCCTCATGTGCCGAACCCCGTGGAAATGCATTTTGCTTGCGCTCACTTGCCTTCAAATCAGGTTAACGGTTTCAAAATCCAATGTGTGCTTGTTGTGTGCCTTTTGAAAGCGTATTAGGAACTGCAAAGGAATTATTCCAGGATTAGGAGTGTGTAAATGAAAGTAGATTAGCTCGCCTTGCCTCAGTGTCCCTGTTTGTGATGTAATGTTAAGTAAATAATCTAATGCTGGTGTGAAGCTAGGCTTAATTTATTAACGTCACGCCTAATTAGCACTTCAAGATCCTCCCTCAGAAAGGGGATTATTAGTAACAATAATATTATTATTCCACCAGTGTTGGTTTTAGCTGAACTCCTCTGGATCGGTGATTGGTACCTGCAGGTCCAGAGTGAGGGCAGCAGGTTCTTCCCTCTCGATAAGGCAGGAGCTCGGTCCAGTGAGAAAACATCCAAACAAACTCACTACGTGTTCATTTTCCCTTACCTTAGTTGAAAACAGATCAACCCATCTGCAATTCCAAGTCGAATTTGAGGAATTGGAACCTATTTTTCTGTGTTAACATAATGAAAAATAAATAACACAGTTGTGGGCTTTTCTTTTTTTTCTTAAATGGCCTTTAAGCTTAAGGTTTATTTATACACCGTCCATTTCCCAAGGACAGAAATAAAAAATATTCACTCCTCGTCTTCATCTAAGATATCTTCATATCTTTTTCCCATGAAAATAATTCATGTCGCTGAGAAAAAAGTCTTCTATGAATCGCTGATGAGTCTTTGATGCTTAATGTGCTGTCCAGCATATGCACAGAGTTCTCTTGGAATTTAGTTTAACAAGAGAATCTGATTTTCTTCCCAACATCATTATAGCTTCCCCTTCAAATTTCACTTAACAAGCAAATGAATGTTCTCCCAGCATAATTATAGCTTTTTTTTTTTTTTTTGAATTTCATCTAGAAAAAAGCCGGCCTCATCCATGCTGGGTTTTTACACAACAAGGAACGTGGCCGCTGAGCCCTGCTGTGAGTTATTTCCACGGTGGCCCGTAGTGAGGTTTAAAACACGAGTCTGATGGAACTCGGGGAGGGAACCTCCCCCGGGCTCAGGGAAAAGCGTTTGCACAGCAGCCTGGTTGCTTTCCAGTGATTTTGTGTAGAAAGCTGGATTCTGCAGAGTCAGATTTCACATGCGTTTGCTCGAAATTCCAGTGGGTGCTTGCTGGGGAAATCTTTGAGCACAGGGGGGTTCTGGCGGGGCTGGTCTTTGCTCCAACCCCTCCGATGGCTCCTGAGCAAGACTCCCCAAGCACCCAGGAGCCTCCTCATGGGCCAGATCTTTTATTCTCTGTCCATCAGCAATTGCTTTTGTGTGCTCAAACCTTTTCCCCCAGAGCAGAGGTGACACCAGGTGAGGCAGACCCCTTGGCACGTGCTTTTTTTTTTTTTTCCCCCATCTTGTCCTACTCATTTTTCCCCCATCACCCCCTTCCTTGTCTGCTCCCTCGCACCTCCTAGTTGCCATGCAGCTCCTTCTTTTCTCTTACTTTCTGCTGGGGGCTTGCAAATCATTTTCCTTGGGAGTAAATGGCATCTATCCCTAACATCTGAACTGCTAGAACGTGAATAATTAGAGTCGAGTGCAAGTAATTTTTGAGTCAAGGCCTTGGTGTGTCACGGGTTGTAAAATTTAATCTGCCGGCAGCTCCTGGCCTCATATCAATTACATACAGTAAAATGAGGGAAATGTCCCATATTTCTGTGCGGTTATGGGAAATGCCACCCTCGTGTTTGAACGTCGCATATTATCTCTGTTCTTAGCTGGCTTGCTAGGTCGCTTGGCCAGAAGTGTTGGGAATTGTTTGTTATGTGCTTGGAAGGAGTTACCTCTTAAAAGCACCTGGAGGGTTTCCTCTTGCCGTTGCGCAGCCTTTGGGCATCAGCCCTGGGGCCTTACTCCTCTTCCCACCCATTAATTTGCTGTTACCACAAATATTTTGTGTTTCACATGAGCATTCACTTCAGAGCTCGGTGTCCAAAGCCGCTGCTGCCCTGTGCTTGCTCAGGCTGTGAAAGTGGCTGTCGCCAGCAGAATGATTAAATAATCGCACTACAATACAAATAATAATAAAATACACAATGCAGCTCAAAGTGCCAGAGAGTGAATGAATAATTAGCTGTATAATAGAATATATAAACAGAAACTGCATTAAACCCAGAGGAAAATACGTGAGGAACAAGCTGTTGCTACAGTTCTCGCCCCCATCTGAATCTGTCTGCTTAAACCCTGTTCTTGAGGAAGAAAAAAAAAAAAAAGCCCTTTTCATTTCTAGTCTGTGTGCTGCTGTAGCAGTTTTGAGAAATTAAAAATAATTGATACATTTGAGAAAGCACAAGCAGTAACTATTTCATATTTTTAAAAGCTTTGCAAATATCCAGGAGAAAGTGCTGCGCGTGCATAATACCGAAGCCCAAATGTGCTCAGAGTGATGCAATGAAGTCCTCGTGCCTGGGAATAACTGCGGCTGCATCTAAGGGAGCGGGAGGTGGAGGGTGTCTGCTGGAGCTGTGCAGAACCCGGGCGATCCCTGCTTTTATCTGAGCTCCTTTTGCTGGGCTGGGGAGAGGTTTTCCCATCCATCAGCAGAGGTGCTTGAGAGAGAGCTCCTGGCCGTCACCCCTTCTGCTAAATATGGACTCGGTACTGGCCTAAAACCCCCTCATTCTGTAATGACAAACGCCTTAATTGCACTTAATTTGGAAGAAGTCGTGATAACTATGGGCGCATTAAATGGACCAGATTAAACCCGAGACGAGGCATTTCTGTGTGATGCTCTGGCAGCGGTTTTGCACGACGTTGTTGATGAATATCTAACTCATCAGTGCCCTCAGCTGTGCTGCAGTATCTGTGTTAGGGGGAATTGCACAGAGTGGACCTCCAAAGGAGGCTGCTTTATTAGGTAAAAGGGAATGAGGCACAGAAAACAGTATTAAAGATGAACAAACGCCTCCATTATTTCACAGAATTAAATGCACTTTTCGAAGTAAAAGAAGGCAAAAGTCAGCCATTATCTGTCTGTAATACATCGCAGAAGATAATAAAGAGGGGTTTATGATCTCTGAAAGCAAATTAGAGGATATTTAAACAACACATCTTTCTATGAAGGAGTGATAATTACAAAATCAGGTCAAAATGCAGAACAATCTAACCGTGCCCCGAGCTAATGTTACTTGAATGAGCTGAAATCTCCTATATTCTCTCTCAGAAGAAGGATTCATTTGGGATGCAGCTGTTCTCATTATTGTTTATCATCTGGACTCATAAACCCTTGTTAGTGTGTGTTGATACTTGTCAAATCCAAACTCAGCCTCGCTTTATGCTTTGCTGCTCCGGCTCACGTCGCTGCCTTCCCGCTGCCACTGGGCAGGCACAAAGCACGGCTTCTCCATCACCTCCTGCGGTGGTTTTGGGTAGGAAACTGGTCTTCCTCTGGCTTGTGCAGCTGGGCATTTCCCACTACCAGGATACGTACAGACCTGGAGTTTAGGAGCCCAACAAACGTTTGCTCAAAGTGGGAGATGAGGTCTCATGATGCTCAGTGAACTTGCATCCAGCCCCTTGATGCTCTTTTTTCACTGCTGGCTCCGCGTTGCTTTCCTTCTCCTTATTTGGACATTTCCAATCATATGTTTTCCTTAACATGCAGTAGAGGCTGAGCTTTGGAAAGAGCGTTTTGATAACCTGCTCTGATACAAGTCGGATGACTCCAGGGCTGATCGTCCTGGGGAGCTCTGAAAACTACAGGAGCTGGGGGGGATGCAGCCCAGCCCAAATGCACGTCTGCTCCCACTGAGGTCAGTGGGATTTTTACCCCAGTACTGGTGAGAACGTCAGCACAGAGCCCATCCAGGGGAGAGATCCCATGCTCACGAGTGACAGATATTACGTGGTTTTGACAGACAGAGGGAATTAGGATCTAAAACCTTTCGTTATCTTTTGCGAAGTTACCCGTAGTCCATCTTGTAGTGATTTTAATGACTTTTCTGGGACAGGGACAGCTGCCGGCATAGCGGGGGGACCATGCGATGACAGTCACGTAGAACCTCGCAGGAAACGCGGGTAATGATCAGCCCTTGTTAGCAGTAGCCATAGCATCAGACTAAACAGGGTGTTTCACAGTCAGGACACCCCTTTGCTCTCTTCCTGGCGTATGAACTCTGAATTGTCGAGCATTCAGCAAAAATACCTGAAGTTTCCCGCTGGTTTAGCCTGGAACAGAATTTTGCTGATAAAAATAAAGGATGAGCTGATTCCCCAGACCTTCCTCTTGTCTAATCCTCTGTGACCCACAGGATGAAAATTGAACTGATTAAAGCCCTAGAAAGCCTACAGTGGGAGTCCTGTCGGCATTTACCCCTGAGGGAAGGCTGGAACAGCCTTAAAGGTCTTTTCCCTGCTCTAATTTTGGTGATTTTTTATGATTCACCTTGCTCTGCTGTGGGAATAAAGAGAAAAAGGCAAAGCACCTGGACAAATTGTTTCTGGCCGTGGGTACTAATGGGATGAAAAATGTCAGAGCGGATGAAAATGAGGTCGTTGGTGGCGAAGGAGGGCAGCTGATGGGATCAGAGCGCAGCGTCAGCTCCGCCTGGCCTCTCGTTAGCCGCGGGAGGGGACCCGGCTGATGGGAGAGGCCGGGATGGCATCGCTCCCGACAAACCGAGGTACGGTTGGCAGAGGAGAAAAAGTCCCTCTCCTCCCCGGGGAGATGCTGGGTTATTTTTATTTCTCGATAAGAAATGGGAGAATCAGAATTTTCCAACCATCAGCCCGGGTTTGTGTGTTGCACCCCTTCTCTCGGCCGTCTCACAAGGCATCACAAAAAATCCCCCATGCTGGGACATGGCTGGAGCCCTGGCTGTCCCCAGAGCCAGCTGGGGCTGCCTTGAAAGAATACGTCAGTAGCAGATGCAATTATACAAGTTAATGAATTTGATGAAATTAAGCACACTCCCAGTCATGGCGAAGATATTAATGTAGCTGCATCCGTGGAGGAACTACAGAGCAGTCTGTAAACAAGCAACCTTTCTGCCTCAGCTTTGCTCCCAGGCATCTCAGGCTGCGTCTGCAAACATTAAATTTCAGCACTCTGCTGTCTGACAGTTTGGTACTGGAAGCAGGTCCAGAGCAGACTCAGAAGCAGATCATATGGGCGATAACTGTGTAATTTATGGAACTCTTTGCCCACGATACAGAAAAATAATTGCAGCAGCTAGCATAAAATAATGAGATACGTTTGTGCTGCGTATTGTTTCCTCTTACTTTTATGGCACCTGACATCCAGTGCGTGTGCTGGACAGCCCAATGTTATTGAGGGAGTCATTCGTTATACACTGTGTGCGAGAAATTCCGATGAGAGTTGAGCTCAACTTGAAATTGGAAAGTGTAATCCTCTGGGCTGTACCGTGGTGCCACCCCGGCACGTCGCACTGACAGAGCAATTCAGAGGGAGAAGGGGTTTAACTAACAGGCTGCCTGGCCAAGCCAGTGCTGAAAATGAGCAGGATCCCAGAAGTTCAGATGGTTTGATGGGATTTGGAGTTTTTCCTAGGAAAGGCAGTGGCTGGAGGCCCCGTGGTGCTCTGGGAGCGCAACTTGGAGGCTCAGAGTCATTCCAAGCCATCCAAAACCAGTATTAAAAAGCATGTGAGTGCTGAGGCTGGGCTGCATCTGCACCACGGTGCGGGTGCAATAATGCCAAGCAAATACACACTGTCAGCAACGCAGAATGATTCTTTCTTTAGGACAAGAGGTTTCTCCTAGGGGGATTTTCCTGTTGCCCTTTTATCAGCTCTAGCCAGATTGAGGAATCCAGTAAGAAACTCTATCTCCTAGAAAATTCCTAAATACCTCTCTAGCTTTTAATTGAATGGTTTCCTTTCTAGGTAACAGCCATAGCAGGTACCGTTTTCTCCATTAAACACTGTCATTTATTGTGATTAATTTTGTAGGTCTTATCAGGTGCACGCACACTAGTTACTTATTTTTGAAGCCTATTCCCCTAAATGTGTCTTTTAATACATTTCCAGTGGAGGGAGGGAGAGGAAGACACCAAGCACTTGAGATTCCTCAGTTTCCCTTGCAGTAACTCCACGAATTAGTGTCATCACTAAAGGCTGTGCCCCAAATCTATAGCCTGTGCGTGCTGTACTGAGCTCTTAAAATAACAGCGGCTTAAATTTTGGAGGTACCAAAGTGTCACCAGAATTTTTTGGATGCGTGAATAGGGATTAACTACAACTTCATCTTGGGAAGAACAAATCTCCTGTGCGATGGTCCTTGTCTGACGCAATAAAACCCTGCTCTGAGGGTTTCAGACCCAAAACGCGGGGCTGGCAGCTCACAGGGAAGGGCAGGGGCAAGGGAAGGACGAGTGCCGGTCCCCGGCAGAGCTCCAGCCCCGGCGATCCATCCTCAAGATGAAAAGGAGCAGCCAAAGCCAACAGGGCTTCTCTACAACCTCCTGTTTCCTTCTGTGTCTCTGCAGTTAATTAGTTATGCTCTTCTTCCAGTTAATTAGCTCAAAGAAAAACAGCCCTTTGTACTTAGCCTTCTAAATTACAGTCTTTTGCTGTCTTATATGTAATAAGAGATGACACTTTCTGCATTTTCTTCGCAGGGTCGCATTTACAATTCTTAAAGGTTTGGAAGGAGTCTCGCTTAGCCATGCTGTGTAGTGTGGACGCAGGGAAAGGCGTTTCAAAGTTACCGTGATTTCTTTTAAAAAATTATCAGAGGAACTGGGGGGAAAAATTTGCGAGGATCAAAGAAAATGAACACTATTAAAAAAGACTAAGTAATGAAAAAAGTTACTGAAAAAAAACGCTTGAAAGTGGCAAGAGAAAGAGAAATTCAGATGTTCGTAAGATGCCATCTGAAAGAAGCTGGCAAGTATTCAATTAGCAGGTTGGAGGATGACAGCAGGTTGCTGCAGCCAGTTTTAAGGTTCCAAGCACATTGGAAAAGACTCAGACTCACCTATTAAAATCAAAGGGATTACTGGCCTTTGCCCCTGTGCTGGGGGGCTTCTGAGCTCTGTTTGGGGACTGGACGTTGATTTCCACAGTGACAGCCTGAGTGTATTTCTTAAGTGCACCATATCCTTCCATGAGGTTATCACGTAATTTTAAAATACAGAGTTTTGGCTCATGCTTTCAGTCCTCAGACCTGAGCCACGCTGTGTCAGATAGCTCCTGGGGATGGAGCTCAGAGCTGAGCCCTCCGTCACGCTGGCACTTCTTCTGCGCGGGTGTGACCCGAAAACGGGAAGAATCTGCCCAAGATGGGGACAGCAGAGTTGTGAGGTGTCTTACTGACTGATCTGGCCAACGAGAGGGAAAGGATATAACAAGGCAGTTAGGATAATGCAAAGGTAGAGGTTTTCGGTACCGATCTCAGGTGACAAGAAGTTCCATAATCATAACTTGTAACTCATCCACTTCACTTAGGTTGTGCAGCGCTGGATAATACACGACACATCCGACAGAAACCTCGGTGGCAGGCAGGGCAGTGTTTTGAAAGCTGTGTCCTTGGAATATTGTCCCCTTCAAAAAAAAGTGGGAAAGCAAATCATCACAAAGTACATTTATCTCTCTCTAGATTCTGTGCTGCGTCCCCAGTTGTTAGGAGAAGAAAAAAGCCCTGCCAGATTGAGCAAAGCTTTAAGTTTGCCGTGAAAAATTCACAGAACTGCTGATCTCACCTTGATGTCTTCTGCGGGTACAGCTACATAAATGGAAGCGCCCGTGGTTCGCGCTCAGCGGCAGTACCAACACCGAGCGAGCGATTAGATCAGAGAGAGAGCGAGAAGAGGAAAGAAGACTCAAAAGCAATCGAGATCTTAATCCCAGCAGCGAAAAGTTGGAAGAGGTTTCAAAACAGCCACATGGCTGCGGAGTGTTAGGAGTAGCGGGCACGTCTCTGATCTTCCTCGTGGTCAGATGAGCCGGAGCCTCCGGCTGCCTGCAGGGCACGGGAGTTGGGAGGGACCGAGCTGCTCCTCCAGACCTCCCTGGCACTCAGCTCAAACCAGGCCTTAGCGTTTGGAAAGAAAATGTTTCAACCTCCCCCTAATTTTCCTGGAAGTATGTCTGGAAGTTTAATGATAAAAACAACTTTTCTTTGCCCATCTCGGACTGAGAACCAGACTGGGCATTGATCCCTGGCAGGGATTTAATCATGGACTGGCAGCAATCCCATGGGTGGCTTTTAGGACATAGCCTGTCCCTTAATTATTTTGCAGGTTCCCCCCCAGACACATCTTCCATCTCCAGCTGCATCTGCTGAGGCTCTTGAGGTTGTCCTCCCTGCAAGGATACGGTCTGTGCCAGGGCTTGGACTCCCCTTTGGGGAAACCTGCTTTGTGAGGGTCCTTTCGTCATTTAACACCCAAATTCCAGAGCTGGGAAAACATTTCACCCTAGGATTTTTGGATATGAGCCTAAACTTTAAAATCCACATGGTTCCATCGTGCCTAATTACAGCCTGTCTGAAACACTAATGAATCCCAGCAATGCAATATTCATCGTAGAGAATTATTACATTGCACATACTTTACAATTAATCTGGTTGTCTAGGTTATTGGACAGAAAGGTTCAATAACAGGAAAACAGCCTGCTGTTGGGTTGATTTTCTTCTGGATTGTTGATTGAGTTTTTAAGCTTAATGCAAGGAGACGGTTACATAGTACAAAGTGCGTTTTAAGCATCTATTTATTAAAGCTGAATTATGCTAGAGCTTCTGTTCAAAAGTACACCTGACAGCTAAATGAATAGCAAATTATTTCACAGTGATCTGTGCTATTTTCTGTTGTTTCTGTGCAGCTAGCTCCTGCAGGTACCGCAGGTTAAAAGAATTCTCAACCTTCTATTTAATACAATAAACTTTGTCAGATGTTGTTATTATTTTTGCTGAATGCCATATCCGAGTGTAATATGTGCATAAAAGCCTCATTGAGTCCTTGAGCAGCCTAAGTCAGATGGAAACAGGGGAAACTGAGCAAGGTGCTTTTATTTAATCTAGTTCAATCAGTACATAATGAGAGGTATTAAAAATGCTGGTGCAAAGAACGTTATTCCCATTTAGGCCGTTTTCTCTGCGGAGCAGGGGCTGGGCACCAGCGAGATGCTCCGGGTGGGACAGAGGCTCTGGATGCCGCGCTGCGCGTTCCCCGTGACACCGTTCCTGTGGCATTGCCAGCCTGAGCGCCCCTCAGGGCACCCTGAGCTTTGCAATGAAAGAGTTAACAGTGTAGGGGTGAGGAGGGCTCCCCAGCTGCGTGTCCTCAAGGGCTGAGCCCAGCTGGAAGGAGTCAGAGTCCTTGGGGCAGGTGCCCTGGCCTCGGCTTTAAAAGCCAGTGAGGTCCTGCAGCTCTCTGGGGAGGATGTCTGAGAAAGAGGAAATGGAGAGAGGCTTGAGATGGGTCCGAGCGCAGGCTGTAGCAGCACATCTCCCTCAACCAAAAAGGTATGAGAAATAACAGTATGGCAAAAAAATATGCTGTGAATGACGGCGTGGGCACGGGAGTTCATTGCATGAGATGGATACGGAAGCGCAAGAAGTCATTGCTGTGTGCAGCCTGGAGCTGATTAAATCACACGTTTGGTCTTTTGCTTAACCTGAGAAGTTGTGAGGTGACTTCCATGAGTTCATTGCTCCGGCTGGGAGGAGACCGAGGGGGTTGCTGGTTCATGGCTCTTGGTTCCCAGCTTTTCTCTTCTGCTGGCACGGGGCTGCTGCTGCCACTGCAGCAGCAAATGCTTACGCTTCTGTATTTCTGGGAGGTTGGTTTGTTTTGGTTTGTTTTCATTAAGTTCCTTAGCTTGAATTACCCTGTGAAATGCTCCTGTTGTGGTTTGTCTCAGTTGGTACCGAGCAGCCCTCCTTAAAATCGAGGGTGTTCAGAAGCGGCTGAACAGCGGGGGAGAAGGAATTGGGGGTTTTGTGTGTGGTGGGTGGGAAAGCTGCTCGTAAAGTTTGACCTGATTTATTTAATTTTCTGGGAACGATAATAATTCTTCCCTGAATTGACAGTCTGCATGTCAAAATTTCAGCTCAATTTGCAACAGTTGAAAGATGAATTCCGGGGGAAGAATAATGCTGGTTGTGCAGTGGACGTGCTGACAGTCCCTAACCAAGGTGTTGCTCCCCACCTTAATGCACTGCAGAAAAAATTATAGGCTGGCAAAAAGAGCTGTACTCCATGTGATTATGGCTTGTTTTTGTGTTAGTGTCCATTAGGAAGTAAAAAAAGGAGAAAAGGCTTTGTGGGTTTTTTTGTTATTTGTTTTAGGCTTGCATGGAAAGTGTTGCAATCTGGAATAACTGAGATACTTGCAAAAATAATGGGTTTGATGCTGGTGTCGCCACTGGGTTGGTGGTTGGGAAGGTTTGCACTACAAGAATTTAGTGCTCTAACTTTATAGTAATGCTGATTTGGAAATCACAAGCATTCCTTAGTGTTTTCCCTGAATGCACAGCATTCAAAAAGTAATAATTAATTCTGACTCTAGTTTTCCTTGTTGTGGGACGTTTGGAAATCAGATGCACCGATTCTCTTGCTATTCACGCTCCTTTGTGTCTTGGTGTAATTTATGGTATCAGAACGAAACGTCCTGTGTAAATCACAGCTCAATATCTGAGGAAGCTCACCAAAAATTATAGGGACCATCAAACTTTTTTCTTTTTTTAGTGATAAAACGTCTAAGAGAGCTGTTTCTGATAGTACACTGGCTATCTTTTATTAAAGGTCTAATTTCAGGAGCTCTAGGCGTGATTGGATTTTGAAGGTCTCGAGAGGTTAGCTGGCACCAGGTTTAGCTTATTGTCTAGGACGTGCAGTTGTGCTGTGTTCTCCGGATTTCTTTGTTTCCTTTAAAAAGCTAAATAAGATTTGCAGAATCCATATTCCACTCTCTATTGATGCAAGTGTAAGTCGGGTAACTAACCTGCCTTGCCCCATAAAAGGCTCGATGCTCTTCTCTGCAACTGCCCATTAAGCTTCACAAATGGATAAATAAGGAACTGAGATGTGTCATTTATTCATAGCACTTGGAAGGTGGGGAGGGATGCCATAAATCCACGGGCACCTCGGACTTCAGATCTGTCACTAAGCAACCTGGAGCATCGTGGCTGACGGCAGCACCGAGCACATGTCCCCTCGCTTCCCCAGCCTCTGCCTTCAGACCCGAGGGGACCTGAGCTTTGCTGTCCCCCTCCCGAGCCCCTGCCCTGTCCTGGGAGCTCAGGGCTCAGTCTGCTTTTGGTTCCACCTCTCTGTTTCTGCCATCTCACCTGCCCAAACCCTGCCCCTCTGAATTTGTCTTCATCTCATTGTTCTGAGCTCTGTAGACATGGTTTCTTACTGTGCCAGAATGGTTTGCGGGGGAGAAAAGCACAATAAATGTGTCGTGTAACAGTATTGCCAAAGAAGCAGGAAAGCATCGAGGAGGGACGGTTATTTAGCTCTCCCGGTGTGCACCTACGTGTTGTGTGTGTGGAAAGCAGGGCTTTTGCAAATGCACGAGGAATAATAATTAAACTCACAGCTCATCGTTATTAAAATGGAGTTAGGAGAATGCTTCTGGCCTTCGAGATTATCAGACCATCCTCATCGCAGAATCACAGAATGTTAGGGGTTCGCAGCATTATGTGAAGCTGAAGGCTTCGAGGAGAACGGCATCGTCTGCAGTAGCCCAGCATGCCTCTCTGTCTCCCAGGGACAGAAAGCTGGCGAGTCCGAGGGGCTGGTGTGTGAGGCAGGAGCCCCTTGTGTGCTCTGCAGCAGAGCCCAGGAGTGAAGGGACAAAGGCAAAGGTGTGTTTCTCAAAGGAAACGATGCAAATGAGAGAAGAATCCCTCTGGTTGGTGAAGTTATTCCAGCAAGTGGCTATATAAATGTCTTTATATTGTTATTTCCGATATTAGTTTGTTGTTCCTCCATGAAAGCTGATTTATTTGAAATGTTATTACTTGAAACACCCTAATCTTTTTGTAATAATTCATATACTGGAGATTACAGTTTTGGAAGGCAGCCCAGCTCTGGCTGGAATCCTATTTATGGATTAAAGGATTTGAACAGCATTGCAAGCTAGATCTCCGAATAGCAGGATAATGTAAACCTGGTTCCATATAAAATGCTTTACCTCTGCAATAGTAACCCCATTAAAGGCAGATTGTTGGAGGACGTTGGACAAGAGGACTTTCATTACAGTAAAGCAGGATATCTTGCACCCCTGAAGAGCAAGGATTTTCAGAGCTGAGTCTTCCCCTTGTTAAGATGCCCTGAGCTGCATTTTGTATCTCTCCTTTCTTCTGCAAGCCATCATGGCAACTAATTATAGGGGGCTCACGGTAGGTTTGAGCAGACTTTTTTGCCAGAAGAACCATTGTTTCTGGTGGGAATTGAGCTGCTGCAAAAGGCAAATAAGGAACCTCAGCAAAGAGCTCCTCCTGCCCAATAATGGGAGGGAGGCAGCTGGGAGCTGTAATTTCCATGTAAACAGCAGCACGAGGGCCCTCCGCAGGATTCATTAGTGTTATTGGAGGGACAATCCCACCCCAGGAAACTGTAAGCTTTTGGGAGTGTTGTTATTAATTTGCCATTTAATGTAATAGCGTGTGGGGAGCCCAGTCGCAGGCTGGAGTGCCATTGTGTTGGTAAATGCTGCACAAAACCCGAACTAGAGAATGGGCAATGGCATAATTTAATTGTAAGTATGCTTATAATGCTTGAGAAGATAAGTACAGAACTAGTCGGGAAAATAATGGCACTAGGAGGCAACATTAAAATTAATGGTTTCAGGACATGGGCAATCTAACTGTTTCTAAGCTTTTTTCACACATTGCAGCAAGTGAGGTTTGAGACAAGGTTTGAAGCAGAGCACTGAAGTGGCTTTGTGGGTATTTATAGGCAGCTTTTACCGTAATCAATGGTTGACAGAGCCTGGTGCCATGGGCCAAGCTAGAACAAAAGGTAGGAAAGGCAGGACGGGCTGTGAAGGGCTCCGAAAACTGAGGCAACCTGTGCTTCGTGTGGTTGGGAGGGATGAGCCAGCAGAGAGATGCACAGAAAGGGGTGATGCAAGCAAAACTTACTGGTCTATTATCTCCACTGTGATTGTTGCAACAATTAGGCCACAAGATGATGAGAACCTGAAGAAGGCTGGCTGTGTGCCCCAGGGAAGGCTGGACGGTAGAGATACTGTGCAAAAAACCTACAAGATTTATTGGTGCTGTGGATGTAACGCCCTGGAGAGAGACGTCTGAGTTTAAGCGGATGCTCAGGTTTTCGTATTACATGTTCGCTGTAGAAGTCGAGGAAGGCATTTGGGAAGAGTGCTTAGGAGGAGATGAAGATCTCTCCTTTTCCTGCACTGGGGAGGAGGAGGTGGGGAGTCCTGTTGTGATCAGCTGCACAGGATTGCAGGGAGGGATTAGAGAAGAAAAATATGACAGGGATCAGCTGTTACAGGAAATCTCCCTTTCTTATGATGCAAATGCTGGTCTGCAGGCAGCGTGTCAGGTTGCGACAAACAGTTAAAAATGGGGTGCTTGAGACGTGTGTGTCTGTAAGTGCTGTGTGTATTCACCCCCCGAGTGTGATCTGAAAGCGGGAGCCTGGTCGGTGGATCTGGAAATAATTACAGCCTCTCCCTGCCCTGCTACCGCGTTGCCCTGGGTGAAAAGCATTCTGCTGCTCTGGATCTCCGCTTCCTCTCCTGTGGAATGGGGTAATATCATGTGTATCCCAGAGGATTTGAGCATTACTTATTATTTCTATAGGGATTTGAAGGTTAATAGCTTTACACAAGCCTAATTAATTGCTATTATTTAGTTTAATATTCTACCCGAGTACTTTGTACGTACAAAGCTTGGTCTGCCATCCTCCGTGTAGAAAGGTTTTGAAGGCGCAGGCTTTGTCCGTGGCACACAAGTGTGTGTCCCCGCACGAGAGGCTGCACGCAGAGCTGCCCGTCGCTGCCCGTGCCCGTCGCGTTATCGCATCGGTTGCCACTCGGGATGTTCTGATGCCGGTGGTGGTAGAGTGGCTCTTCGGTGGAGACAAACTCAGATGGGACAACAAAATAATTGAGGGTGATAAACACTGCCTCCTGCCTTAACTGTCTTCGCGTTGTTGGTTGACTTATGCTAAATGAAGGTCGGACTGAGACACTGATAGCTCC
This sequence comes from Apaloderma vittatum, assembly GCF_000703405.1. Lineage (NCBI taxonomy): Eukaryota > Metazoa > Chordata > Aves > Trogoniformes > Trogonidae > Apaloderma > Apaloderma vittatum. The sequence goes on along the minus strand of NW_009725823.1, from coordinate 26,439 downwards.
AGCACAAAACGTTGTTTTGGCCAGGGTAGGATTTCATGCCTCTTAAGACCATTTTTTCAGAGAGACCAAATGCTTTTGCAAGAAAACTATTCTTTTAATGCTCCTGAAATAATTCATGGAGGCTTTTGATGTGGTCGTGTTCTGGCTGACAGCCTTAGTGTTTAACGGAGTCTGAGGCTGAGCTTTGATGGACATTTGTACAACTCTGAATGCTCTGGCATGTAAACAGAGCCAGCATGGTTCCTGCCGCAAACGGTTTCATTTAGGCCCAGGGTAGGAGAAGCTGGTTTGCTAGACGGTGCTTTCCGGGAGCCTCTTTACCTCTGGGAATTGTGGCACGAAGCGATGCGGGCTGATCCTGAAATTGGGGCACACTCGCTGTCCCTGCCGCCACCAGGCAGGGTGACGGGAGGCTGTAGCTCCCGTCTGCGCTGGAGCAGTTTGTCACCTCCTCTCCCGCACGGGATTTTGGAGGGTCCGGCTGTTCCCCACGTCATTCCCTCTCAGCAGACAGTGATGGGCTCCGTTCCCACAGGGCAGAGCTGTGGTAGGAGCTCTGTGCTGCGGAGCCTTGCTGAGCAAAGGGGAAATCAGAGCCGTTCTCTGCAGCGGCTGAGCAGGAACCGTGGGCAGAGTCCGATTCCATAAAATGCGCCGTTAATAACAAACAAACCAAAAAAGATAAGAGCTGTAATGTTAGCGCTTAAGAGTCCCGCGGTAGCAAATAAAGACCGCTTGGAGTAATGTCATTTGAGACGGGACACATGGTGCGCCTGAGAAGAAAGATGGATCACATACATTGTGTGCCTGACAGTAAAACTAATAGCTGTTGGATGGGGTGTTAAGTATATCATAAAATCAGTGTTGGCCACATTCAAGAAGATGCATTCAGACTGTCCTGACTGCCTGTACC
>NW_009725823.1:23709-25429 GCF_000703405.1 Apaloderma vittatum | reverse complement strand
CCTCACCAAACGTGCTGGGAGCCTCAGCCAGCACCCACTGAGTGCAGATCCTCCTCCTCAGAGTGCACAAGTACGTAAGGCAAGTCATTAATACTGATACTCCCTGAATTATTAATATTAATACTCCCTGAAGCGTTCGACAGTTGCTGTGGAATGTGAACTTTCTTTTATTCTGGGAGAAGGTAATTAAGCCAGGAACAATTAACTGAGGGTTGCTATCCCTGGTGCGTGCCTCCTGGTTTGTGTCTTGTCTGTATGTAGAGAATTGAATCTGCCAGCCCATACAGAGCAAGGAATCCTGGGGTAAGAGGAGAAATGCTTCCATGCAGGAAAATCAGTGGAGATGGACTCGGATTGCTTGTGCAGAAATTCCTCAGTGGCTCTGCCGTTAGCCCAAGTCCTAAGTTCTGTGTTCTCCACTTGGTGGAAGGCTGATGTCATGTTCAGCTGCAGTCCTGCGGGAGGAAGCCAGTGGAGCTCCTGGGAGGTCACGTAGCTGGATCTGGGCTCTGCACATCTGTCTCTCCCCTCTGAGGGCAGTGGTGTTGCCAGGTGGCCAAGCTGTGTGCTGGGCAGCGCGATTAGGAATTTGTGTCGGTACTCATTTGGCAAAAAGATCTGTGCCATGTGGCAGTTAGCCCTGTGGGCTGACCGAACGTGTCTCGCTGGGGCCAACATTCATCCGGAGTCTCAGGGATTTTCTGGAGGTCTGTCCTTGGCGCTCGGATGCTGCGTGACATCATTTCTGTAACAGATGACAGTAATTCTAAAATGCAAGGAGATGAGGAATGCTGTCTTCCTGCAATATGTCACATGAACACCAGCTAAAGGTAGTAAAAGATGCTGAAAACCTGACTGCAGGTCTCCTATTAACAATTTACTTAACCCCCCAATCCCTCCCTCTCTTAGGAGGGCCGACTGCTGCCCTCTCTTGCTGAGCATCCATCTGAAAAAGCACGAGGTCTGCTCGCGTGGCTGTGACCACCTTTTGCTGCCGAACTGAGTTTGCTTGGTGGCACAGGGAGGTGATGACAAAAGCTCCGAGGGCTTCCGGTGGTACCATCGTGACAATAATGGGCTTCAGCATCTCAGTTCTTGGCTGCGTCCCTTTCTCCTTCAACTCCGTGGCTGTCAGCAGGTCGAATAAGCACAGAGTGAGCAGCGTGTGCTCCTTTGCTGTGATTTGAGGGAAGGTGACTTGTCTTTTCCTTGCAGCAGCTTGCTGGAGAAATTTAAGCAGGTTTGTGGCAAATGGGGAAAGGCTCGGTGCTGCCAAGCCTAGCTCAGACATGGTGTTGTCTCCTCAGATCCCAGGCACGGAGCTGGGCTCTGGCCAACCTTCCCTTGGGGCTGAGCTGGTGTGGGGGCTGCAAAAAGGAAAGTGCATCCCTGCAGGGCTCTGTCAGTGCTGGGGGGGGTGAGGAGCGAGGTGGGGTGGGTGCCCGTGCCACGCCGGGCAGGGTGGACATGTCCCACTTAGCTGGGGTGGCCAGCATGGTGCTGGAGCCGGGCAGCAGGACGGGCTCGTCCGTGCCAGCTCGTGGCGCAGTCAAGCAGACGTGGACAGCTTGAGCTTCTTGTCGTCTGCCCAGATCGGGGCATCGCCGTCGCAGCAATCTGTGCTGTTGCGGTGGAGGCATGTCTCTGCCGCACGAGATGTCGGGGGGCGTGCAGGCGGCGGGGTGCTCTGACCTGTCCTGGGACCGGCCGGCTCCCGCGG
>NW_009725823.1:22553-23625 GCF_000703405.1 Apaloderma vittatum | reverse complement strand
TGGCTGGCACAGCCAACGTGAGCTCCTTCAAAAATTAATTTGGGAATGCGTCCCAGATCCTGCGTCTGTCCCTTGAGCTCATGTTTTGTGTGGGGTGAGCGAAGGTTACACAGCGGGGAGGAGGCACCAAGGCACTCCCTGTATGTCAGAGACAGAAAATGATGGGGGGCAACGTGTCCCACCCCTGCCCTCCCCAGCATTCACCTCCACCTTGTAGCTCCTGCTTTCGGTTGGCCTCTCCATGCTGGAGGGAAATGCAAATACGAATTAATCCACCGTATCCCTGCGACTCATGAGCCCCTGTGGAAGAGGCTGGGAACACGCTTTGGTCCGTTCCCAGCCTGCAGCAGAATCTGTTCGTGCTGGTGCAGCCTCCCTGGCACTGCTGGAGCTTGTCCGGCTCTGTGCTGGCACGAGAAACAAGTGAATACCTGAAGCTTAAAGATAAAATTGAATAATTATGTTTAGGAGTCTACCTGGCTCTATAAATTTTTTATGACAAATTAATTAAAAGCCCAGTTACGGGATCTTTGGAAGGGAGACATAAATATTCAATATTTATTAAAATATTCATATGCTACATGTTTTTTAATCTTGAATAAATATTTTGGGATAAGCAGTCCCATTTTTTGTTATGCTAAAAGTTTGCATTGTGAATTCAACCATATGAAAGAAAGAAATGTACGATCTAAGAATTATGTAGTAATGCTGATCAGGACCTGGAAGAAGTACATATATCTGTGGTTTATAGCCAGAAGAGTTATCGAGGAAGTCTGCTTATTAAAACTAAATGAAAGCTTTGGTTCGTTTCATTATGGCGAGATCTCTGCCTTCATCTCTCTGAAGTACAACTTTCAGGATTCTTTTATAATGTGTCCTTCCAAATAAAGGAGGCGTGGGAAGTAAGGAGTGACCCTTCACGAGGGACTGGGAACGCCCGGGAGATCTGAGTGCGGAAAATCTCTCGGGCTCTGTTGTGTTTGTGTATGTTCCATCACCTGAGATGCTGAACTTTGCTTTTGAGCACGAGGCTGGGACCCTGCGGGTGTTTCCATCCCTCCCGCCGCTGCGC
>NW_009725823.1:0-22522 GCF_000703405.1 Apaloderma vittatum | reverse complement strand
GGCGCGGGTCTCGCAAAGCCGCTCTCCACCTTTCGCTCCAACCGTTTGTTTGGGTTTTTTGTTTGTTTGGGGTTTTTTTGTTTTCTACACTTGCCATGGAAAGGAGTAGTGATGACTTAGTAACTGATTTACCAACCTTATTTTCAGGGTTTAAGACTGTTTCTGGTGCTTCCTGGACTCTGGATGAATCACAGCAGCCCAAATGGTTTCAAAGCGAGCGGTGCTCGACGCGTATTTTTCTTAATGAGCTGCGATGCGAGCGGCGGCGCGGCTGACCCCGCATCTGTGGCCCCAGTTATAAGCTGCTTCGTACTCTGTCACTGAAGCTTAAGAATCCCTTAAGTCTCATTTTTTTTGTCTCTGCAAGACAAATAAAAGGCTGTTATTGCAAATTACAATGTAAGTCAGAGCTGCTAAAGACAGCAGAACCAAAACAAACAAAGAAAAAATAAAAGGATCGTTCGGGGGGTTTTGTTGCTATTCTCTGTAGAAGGATTATTGTTGATTTTTACGAAAAGTTCATCCTGGAGGCAGTAGGCAGTTGCATTACTTTAGCAAGATTGAGCTGTTTAAAATTTCAGGGTTGTCCGCCAAAAAAATAATAATAGGAAGTTGTATGGAGAGGAATGTGCTGACAGCAGTAATGTTTGGGTAATAATTCATGTGTTGTAGATGATGCTCTGGAAAACTGCCCAGCTGGCTAATGCAGATTGGGGATGCTCGCGTGCTGATGGCGGTACAACTGATTGGCGTTTCTGCTCCATCATGAAATCAGCTTGCAAATGAAATGGAGATGCTTTCAGGGTGGGCAGAGAGCTCCGGAGAGCAGCTCCGCGGGCAGGTCAGGGCCCAGCTCTTGTGGAAGGAAACCCCCGGGTTTGGTGGGAGTGCTCTCGGATGAGAGTGGCTGGCCAGGGTTTGGGTGGAAGGACGGGGTGATGTTCCCCAGCAGCAGCGGGGGCTTATGGTTTATCCTGGGACACTGACTCCAACAGTCATCAGCACCTTGACCTTTTTCTCCAGACCTGCACCACAGGTTGCTCTAAACCCTATCAAAGGGATGTAATATGAGACAGAACATCTGTTGGTGATATTGTATTTAAAATTTTTTTTTCTCATGATTTCTGTTCTTTAGAAGGAGTTGAAATGACAGATAACCGTTGTGTTACATTAGCTACGTGAACAACACTTAAAAGTCCCAGTCAGCGTGCGTAGAGCCAACTTAAATGCAAATTGCGCACCACCAGCAACTTTATTACACATGAAAAACAAATTTCACTGAGCTCATAAGTTATCTGAGGGCAAACAATAGTCTATTCCCACTCCTGAGCAGAAACACAAGAGGAGGCAGCGCTGTCCTTGAGAGGCCTGGCCACCAGCCATGCTGCAAAATAGGCTCCTGAGTACCTACTGGCATTGTATGGAGCATCTTCATTAATAATTGAAAAATAAGCAATACCTGAGGAATAGCTAAGTGTGTTTATTGACACCAGTGCCTTGCTCTGTGCCACTGCTTGTTGACATCGCCGCTGTTTAACCTCAGCCCCAGCTGCTGAGAAAGGGGCTGCTGGTTGTGCCCGCTCCTGCGGGAGCCACCGGACCTCCTGGCTTTAGAAATGAGCATTGCTTGCAGCGCTGGGTGAAGGATGACCCTCCTGCACCTCCTCCAGGGATATAAACCCGGGGTTATTTCACAGCATCTGGCCCAGCCCTGCCAGCAAGCACCTTTCTGAGCCGCAAGCAGGCTCCTGCAGCGTAGGCTGTGCAGCCAAAAGCTCGTTAAAATGATCTTCCTGACCTCGTCACGTTTGAGGCAAGACCCTTCTCCAATAGCAATACCTTTAGGTGTGAATATCCCAATTTGCTGTAGAACCTCAGCACGTACAAATCATCTGGGCATTAATATTTTTTTGCCTTGCAACTATCTGGAAACCTCGTTTGGGTCAGTTGGAGCTTTGAGTGTCTAATTACCCTCCCAACGGCTCCTCCAGAGTCCCAGTAACTTTACTCTGGCATTTGTATGTGTCCAGGAGTTACAGGCACAAAAAGGAAAAGGCCTTTTGAAGGCTGACTGAAAACTTGACTTAAGCCCCTGGAAATAATAAAAAGAAAGTAAAGAACATAGTAAAGCTGCAGAAAAGGATTAAGAGAAGAAAAAAGCCAAGGGGGACGCGTAATTCTGGCTATATGTGATGGGGTGATATAATGCTTATGCTGTCACTAGAGCCAGGGACTGCTTCCAGGTCTATACACAACCATTTTTTTTTATCTTTAAATCCGTAGCCATTCTCCTATATTTTTGTGCTATACTGGCATCATTTAAGAAGGAGCTAAAGTTTAAGAGCAAAGATATATTTTTTTTTTTTTATCTATTTCCCAGGAGTATTTTGTGTGTAATAAAGTGCCTGAAAATGTTCTGCTGTCTCTGAAGTCTTCACCAAGAAAGCAGGCAAACTCTCAAAAACAACCACAACAGTCTGGGTTGGCTTTGGGTTTTTTAAGATTAATTTATCTATTGCTGTTTCTCATGAGCGTCCCTGGCTCCATCCTCTCAGGACCGTGTGTCCCAGGGTGCTGCCACCCGCTTCTCCTCACACGTTTCAGTGTCAGGTTGTGTTAGGAGGGTTATAAATCCCTCTGGCAGGAGTCTGCCTTTTAGGATTGATGAGTGTGATCAGCAAACTATTCAAATAAGTATGCTTATTATTAAAACCCCGCGAGGAACAGGATGACGTGCGGAGAAACTAATGCAAAGCAATTTCTCCTTCATTTCTGAGCCTTACCTGGTTTTAATGCCGACTAATAACATTAGGTTTTGGATGTTTCTTTGGGTAGGTAGACTGCTTTTGTGTTTGTGCACCACTCTCCACAAGTTGGGATTTGTCTGACTCGAGTGGGAAGTGGCCAGATGTGTGCAGATGTGTACAGATGTGCATAGATGTACACAGTGTGCTAACCAAAGGTGCTTGAATGGGGCTGGAACTGGAAGGCTAAAGCGGAAAATATCCAGCAGCTTTCCCTTTCCTAATATCTACATTTTTATGAGCTTGGTTGTAATATAATTCCCACCTACTGGGACAATTCCTGAGCTGTTTGTTCAATATTTATCTGGTTCTGAGTCAGACAAAACTCCCAGATCTCCAGGCAACATAAATTCCCCTGGATCCCGTAACCGTGCAGTTGGTGACTGGTCTCAGCTGAGGCCAGGATAATCGCTGAGATTTCACCTTATCTGTGCAGCAGTGACGTGACACCGGTTGTACTACATGAGTGTCCTCGTGTTAGAATGGGATTTAGCTCCTGCTTTTGTAAAGCCAACAAACAACTGGCCGATGTGTTCAGCAAACGGTGCAGCAGCCCTCCAGGGTCAGGCTGGCCTGCAGAGGCAACTCGGGGCGTGTTACAGCCCCCCCATAACTGTCCCCCTCAATCGGGTGGTAAATGTGGCACAAACACATGCGAGCAGCAAGGGACGCTTCCAATCTCTCAGCGAAAGAGACTGCTTGGGCAGGCGTTTGCACAACCGAAGCAAATGCAGCCCTGCTAGAACAAATGGGTCTGAGCTGGGGGCTGCGGTACAGGAAGAGCCCCAGTGGACGTATTAGGTTTCCAAAAATGTCTCTCTTCAGTATTTCTGGTACATGCTGAGTGTCCTTCAGTTTTGTTTCAACCTTTTATTAAATTTATAGGCTCACATTTGCTGAATGGCTTAAGGTGTTTTTGTATAATTGCAGTACCAGAAAAACCTCTGACCAGCAGCAAGGAGCTGCAGTCCCAAGTGCCTCATCCCAAACCCAGGGTTTCACTGCGCGCCAGAGACTTTTTGCCTGGTTTTCGGCACAGAAATAATGAGAAATATACAATAATGATCGATGTTTTCCCTATGTAGATAACTTTTGATGTGGTAATAATCTCTTTCCTAAAAAAAAAAAAAAAGTTGGAGAATTGGGGAATAAAATGTACTAAACTCAGGGAAGCTCTGGGTCTCGCCCTGCACAGCTGCCGGCAGCTGCTGCCAACACCCAGAGCCCGGCCGGTGCGATCGCTGCTCTGGTTGAGGGGTTTGAAGTGTGACGTCTGAAAGGGTGAACCCCCGTGGCCCGGGCTAAGAGCTGTCCTCACCATAAGGGTGACCCAGCAGATGGGTTCCAGACGCGACTTCTTAAAGATGACGGGCACTTTCATAAAGCTCTCCCTGTCTACCTGCAGAACTCCTGCAGATCAAGACCTATGAATTATTAGTGTAATGAGATTAGGCATACTTTTATGTGACGCGGTCTTAAGTTGTTTTAAATTCTGAAGATGAGATGGGGTCAAGCAGGAAGGGCGGTGCGGTGGATGCTGGCGGCAGACCCTGCGAGCCGCTTGTCTGCCCATTAACGTTGTCACATGCCTCTCGTCCCATCTGCCCGGGAGTTGGCTAGGGAACTTAATCTGCAAAACTGGCAAGGAGAAGAACATCAGGTTTGTGAGTTCTTGACTATAGGAAGAAGGGAGATGGTGGGAAGGAGGAAGGATAGAGGGCAATGTTAGACAGAAAAAGGAGAAAAGATGAAATCGAGGGGTGGGGTAGAGGGGGCGATGCTGTCCTTGCTGCAGAGAGCGAGCACAAGTGCTTTGGGCATTTCCTTTTGTAAAGATTTTTTGTAGCCTCTGAGTATTGGCAGGAGCACGTCTGTCCCCAGCACCCCTCCCACTCTTCTGATTTTCTTCCTGGAGAAGTGGAGATGAAACCCCCTGAGGAGAGCTCTCGACTATAGAGGCACGAGAGCATCAATTTTTCTCTCATCAGGCAGACCCGCTCGCGCCATGCGGTTCCCCCAGGGTCATCCTCCCCGCAGCAGGATGGACTGTGGCCCCGGGGTGCGATATTCCGTGGCCAAAGAGAAATAAATGCACCAAAATAAAACAAAAAATGAGTGGTCTCATGCTGTATGTCCGAGTGCACCGGGAAGGGGTTTGTGGTGACGTTCTACCCCTCCGAATGCCAGAAGCCCGGGCAGGAGAGCGTCCTGCCTTCCCCACGTGCCCCGGTCCTTCTCACCGACGTGTTTGCTTGTGCAGGGTTTTGGAAACAACCGACCCCCTGGAGGAGTGGTGGTTTGGGGGCTGTAGGGACTTAGTTTGATGTTTGACAGAAATTTGCCAATTCCAACAAGCAGTTTGTCCAGGAACTTTTTAAAAATAATAATTAAAAAGTCATATTCTGAATCTCAGCATTAACTCAAGAAAGGCCGGGGGCAGAGGAAGAATGTTGGAGGGAGCTGGATGGTTTTCTGCAGGAAGATCTGCCGATTTGCAATCAATATATTGCCTTTTTTTTTGGTTTTTTTTAATACCCGAGCGTGCATGAGCAGCTTCTCTGGACACTAAACTTCCTATGGGATGTTTTTGTTTATTTTCCTAAACCTCTCTTTATTAAAAACAAAACAGAAGGAAATACTCCAAAGCAGAGAAACAGTAGCAATGTCAGCTCTGAGATAGTTGCTGTAACCTTTTGTAGGACAGAACAGTTACTGCAGGCTCTCACTGCCACAATTTTACCTCCCTAACAGTAGCAACTTCCATCATGATTTTTTTTTTTTTATTTTACTTGCAGTAGTATAATGATTTCCCATCCTGTTGCTTTGGTGTAGGCAAGTCTGGGAAATAAGTGTGACAGCTTCGTGCACTTCTTTTTTTTCTTTTTTTTTTTTCTGTCCTGTGTTCTTTATTCACCTTGAACGTGAGCACTTCTCCAGTTCCCCGATTAAATATACATACTGTAGGGTTCTTGGAGGGATGCATAAGGGGAGTGACAAGGAGGGAAAGCATTTTAAGATGAATTATAGATCAAGATTTTGATAAAAACAACAATCGCCGTATGCTGCTTGCCTGCCCAGGACTGTGTCTTGCTGTGGCCCTTGCAGGGTTAAAGATGGCAACCTGACAGCGAGTCCACCCGCTGCCTGGCAAATCTGTCTTTCCGGAGAGTCCACGTCCTAAATCAGAGCAACCCCAAGGAAAAATGGGAAAGGCTTAAAATATCACGGCCTCTAGGATATTTTGGTAAATGATCGTGATGTAAAATTGCATAGAGATAGATTGGTGGAGGGATAGGCAGTTATGAAGTTAAAGAAATGATGTCTATGAAACTAATTCTAAATTAATGACACCTTGTAGATCTTTACTGCCTTCCATCTGAGGAACTCAGGCTGACATACCGACACTTATTAATTAGAATTCGTTTTACAAGAGAACAAGCTGAGGACGAGAACGGAGAAGTCATTCTCGGCTCATCATAAGTCAGATGTCAGGGATGGAGGCAGCAATAAAACACACGAACGCGGATTCCCAGCCGCGTGCGCGAAGCCTGTGGTGATGCTGATCGGAAAGGCAGGAGAAATAAATTCTGCACAAAGGTGGAAACAACACTCGGGTCAAGTAAGATTTATTTCGCTCGGCGTTGCAGTCAATGAGGCTCTTTGTGAGGGAGGAAGGAGGTAACAAATTTGTGCCACAAAGAAAAGCCCGATGTGAAAACTCACATGGGGCGTAACCCTGTTGTTGAATTAATTCCAGTACGAGGATCTTGGTGTCCTGCGCTGTTCGTTTCTCTGTAACATCTCACACGGACTGTACTTGGTAGGGAACAGACTCTAATCTTTCCTTTCTTCATGTTTGTTTATACCTGTTTGTGGGTTTAATTAAACCCCAAACGCTTTAGAATAAATGAACAGAGACAAGAAGTGATGAAGATGAGAAAAGAAAGGTGAGAGGGGAGGAAGGCTCTGACACCTCCTGACTGTGTCTCACCGAGCTTTGAGGAGCCATCAGGTAACATTTAATTTTTAACAGCATAGGCTAATTTCCAGAACTAGGCTGGATTCTTTCTTGGTCAAGTTTAACAGGAAAGGGCTTAAATTGAGGTTCCTGAACTGACGAGACAGGACATTGTTTCTGGCTTGTACAGCAGTTTAGAATCACAGAATCATAGACTGGCCTAAGCTGGAAGGGACCTTGGAGATCATTTTAATCCAGCCTCCCTGCCGCCAGGGATCCCCCCTCTCAACTAGACCAGGCAACACATGGGGACCGAACGGGAATTGAACCCACAACCTTAGCATTGTTAGCGCTACGCTCAACTGACTTGAGCTAAAGTCAGGTTTAAGTTATGAAATAGCTTATCTGCTAGAAGAGATCCTCCCAGATTGACACACTACCCACAACTGAAAGTCTACATGAAATGAATAAAATTACGTTTGGAGGGGAAAACGTGCAGATTGACCAAAACTGTAATTAGGTTCTGTGTCCTCTTGGGATTGAACTCTTATGGGTACGCTTTGTTTCGATTAAGCCCTGTCCTGACGGAGACACAGCTTTCCAAGATGGAAAGTGAAAACCTGTAGCAGAGCTGCAAGCCTCGCTGAAGCATCCTTGTTAGTTTTGCTGGGGTATCAGATCCCAGAGGTGTTTGCGGTGATGCCACCAAGGCAAGCTTTGCTCGGACTGAACAATAATTTATACAGAACCAGAGCCAACAGGATAAAACCCACCACCAGTGTTGTCCGTGCTTTACCATAGGGGAAGACTTTCCTGGTGGAGACAGTCTTCTTCTGTCAGCCCTGCTAAAATCCCAAGGAAATAAAGCTAAATCAATGTCAATGTTAGGGATCACCACTCGCTGCTCGGTTCATTCGTTCTTCCCTGAAGAGTGTTATTTGGTAAAACAAAAGAGCTCTTAATTAACCACGTTGTTCAAATGGGACAACTGCTTGATAGAGTGGAAGGATCAAACAGCAAGCTTGATTTTAAAATAAAAAGGAAAAAAAAAAAATTGAATAGCCTTTAATATAGTTAACCAGATTCTGTCCTCTTCTGCACTAATGACTCTGATCTCAGTCACCCACTGACTCCTGATGTCTTGCTTGGCAAACTGGGGCAGCATTCAGCCAGGTGCCAAACTTTAGTATTAAAATGCAACAGAATGAAAGTGCAATATTAGTTTCCCTTCTCACATCCAGCCTCAGTCTGCCTTTGAAGAAACTGAGCCCTATGAAAAATGGATGAAAAGGTTCCTCGGGAAATTGCAGCATTTGCCTACAGCAGAGTCTGGTGTTTGGGGACAGGTTGACAAAAGTATTCAGACACTTGGAGAGCTTTCATAACTCCCTGTGTAAACCCAAGGAAGCTTTAGGTGCCCACCTAACGAAGGCAGAAACGATCAGTCTGTTATTCCAGCTCTTTGTCTTCGGCCTCAAAACGAGCTTGAAGATCAGATCGGAGCCTGAGAGCCCTTTTTCACATGGAACTGAATCATGACTCTGCTCCAGCGGCAGATGGGGAGTCCTTGGGCTTCCGGAGCCTGGCTCGGGGGACGCGGGTGCTGCGGGGCTGGGTGACCTCCCGCTGCCCTGCGGGGTGGGGGGACCCTGTCTGAGGAGGGGCCCTGAGCGTTGCACAGAGCCAGCCGGGTTTATGTGAACAGATACAGCGTTTGGCTTAAAAATCCATCTTGTCAGATGCTTTCACCCAGCCAAGCATTAGCATGTGTTTATCTTTGTGGCTGCGCTGTGTGATGAGCTGGGAGCCCAAACTGGGGAGTACTTGCGCTTTTTTCTTTATTTTTTATTTCCCCTCCCTGCTGCTCTGTAAATCACCAGATGTGCTTTATTTCTGCGGGTTGATGTCGCTTGAGCATAGGAGAATGGGACGAAAGGGTGAGAGCGGGGAGAGTGGGAAATAGGTTGTTTCACTTATCAGACAAACCCAACAGCCCGCAGAGCTCTGCAAAGCCAGGAGGCGAGCGGAGAGCTCGGAACCGACCTCACAGCAGAGCAGCCCATCCAGCTGTTTCTGGCTGCCCCAAAAATCCCCACGGGGGGCTCCTTCCCCTCCAGCAGCGCCCCCCGGGATCGCCTGGATGCAGGCGCTGGCAGGCAGGAGCTCCCACGCCGGTTTGTACAAACCATTGCGAGGAGACAGAGCAACCGGCATCTGTCGCTGCAGTCAGCGGCGGAGGATTGCTCGGTTCTTTCAGCCAAGGTTGCCTCCTGTGCTGGTTGTGTTAAACAGCACTTCTTTTCTGAAAAATATGTGAGCTGGAGCCTTTAATTCAGGCTGTAGCCGGAGCGTCTGGGCTGTGGGACAGGAGTGCTGCGAGCGGCACCTCGCTTTGCAGCCAGCTTTGCTGCGGTGGGCTGGAAGCCAGGTCTTGGGAAGATCCCACACCCCTTTTTTGGAAACCTGAGCAGAGCCAGCCTTTGCAGCTTAATTTTTCAAAAGGATGAAGCCTTGCTTCTGCCATGTACTTCTATGAGGGCTTGTAGAAAAACAGCCTGTCCCCTTCAGATGGGGACTACGTGGGGGTCACTCACCTTACAAGGTTTAAAAGGGGATTTGGTTATCTGTCCTCCTCTGACCTTAACATCTGAAGCAGCAGCATTTGGGCACCTGGGAATAAAACTGCATCAGTCTTCCTGCAGGGTGCTCTGCTTTGCCCTCTTTATTGTCTGAGATCTTGTTCAAATCCTGGCTCTTTCACGTATGATCAGCTTCTGCTTTGCTGGAGTCAGGCAGAAGTAAAACCAAACAGACCTCTGCTCTGTGATACAACCAGTTAATACACCGCCCCTCCGGCCTCTTCTCCTGCAGGGGCTTCGAGCCCTTGCCCTCCCGCTGCCCACCTCTCAAGTCCCCAGCTGTGCCGTGGGGATGCTCCTCGGTCACCTCCCTCTTCTCGTGCAAGGGCTGGACCCATGAGGTGTAGGCGGTGCTGAGTGGGTTCGATGTGGCTGGACCTCATCAGGGGCTGGGCAGGAGCATCTCTTGGTACCTACATCATGTGTATCCCTCTGCTAAGGTCCCCTACGTGCCAAGCCAGTGTGCTGTGGGACACCTTCCTTCTACCCAGCAGCTTCCCCACCAGTGCATCGAGCTCGTCAGGCAGCCGCTGTCACACACGCTTGTGTTTATTAGCTCAAAAGTGTGTTAAACCTACTCACGTGCCCAAGAGCTTCATTGAGGCTTTTTCACAGCTCTGTGAACGTTACACAAATTGATTAAATACTGTAACTAATCTATGGCTATTAAGGCGCTTCATGGTTGTCACTGTATGATGACGCTCGCCGGGTCTTGCTGCCGGAGGGGAACCGCAGCTCGGACCCTGGAGCAGAGGGTGAGAGCGGTGAGGAGCTGCCCTTTGGCTTTCAGCCCTTCTCGAGCCCACCCCAAGGTGGAAATGGCAAAGAACCAGCTTACATTTCTTTATTGTTCTTTGTCCTGCAAAATGCTGACACGTTTTTGGATCTGTTCTGACAATAGTCATCTCCAATGTGAAACATCATGAAAGAACGATGCTTATAAAAATTCAGAAAATAAAAACCAATCCACATTTTCTTCTGGCTGTAGTTGGAATGTCATGGAGAAAAATTTCTTTGGGATCTGAAAACTTACCGGGAGTCCACCTAGCAGGTGATGAATGAGACCAGGAAATGCTGTGGTCAGAATTTGCTTTAAAGCATAATATTTCATTTTCGTGAGGAGCCTGTTGTACCCATGCTCCTCTCACACGCCTCACAGACTAAGTCAGTAGTAAGTCTTTAGCTTAATTTTACATAAGTGGAGAAACTTCGGTAATGTAAGCTGCTGTGGCATGCAGGGAGCTTTGCTTACACGCTCAGACTGCTCTTAGAAATGATTGATCGTGTTTAAATATTGGCACCCAGCTAACCTTCCTGCCTGCTGTCAAAAGCACACGGTATTTTCTAGGCTACTTTCCATTTTCCATATTAGCATACAGAAGGAGAGAGACCATGCTTAAATGAGTCTGTTGAGCTTTTAGTAACATTTTTGACTGTCTCTTAAAAAAAATCACGCCACCACGGTTGGCTCGGTGACGGATCGCAGGCTGTGATTTAAACGTCTCTCCATTTGTTTGGGGTCAGATTAGATCATTAGCAGTGTGAGCACACAGCTTACCGTTTCCATCCTCGGGAAGACGTGCTCGCTGGGAACCGTGTTGGCCAGAAATGCTGAGAGAAACGAGTTTTGCGGCGTGCGGGTCCTGCGCACGGAGCTTCGTGTGCTGGAACACACCCTCCGTCCTGCCCCGTGCCCCGTTTGGGGATGGTTGTGCATGGTCTGAGGTCCCTGATAAGATTCAGGCACCGTGCTGCTGGGAAAATGCAAGGTTCTCCCCTGTTAACTCAGAGTCCAGCCTAGAGAGACTCTCCAGTAATTTCAGCCTCCTTTTTATCACAGATTTAATGGATGAGAGGTGGAAGCTGACAAACCTCAGAAATTTGGTGCGTGCATTGCTGCTATGGCAATTTTAACGATTCTGTTACCCTGTACCTGTGTGACCCCGGTGGCTTCTCATCCAGTTTATTCCTTTTTTATTTTTTTGTCTCGTTGCGCAGTCCTGCTGCAGACATTCATATCTAAGAAATATAATCAATGACTTGATTTCAATGCTGTAGGCATTCCCTATAGAAATCCTCTGCTCAGTCAATTAGTAAGACTGAATTTCATATTACTTAACATCTATGCTCCTAGCAGGCAGGAGATTCCAGCATCTCCATCTATATTTGCTAGGATTATTGCTTAAAGGTGGCTTAGCTGCTAAGCCACTGCCGCAAAAGCTCCATTAACTCCTTTACTTGTTGTACATGTGAGCTGGAAGGATTTTAGTACCACAGGTTGAATAAAGAAACCTGACACCCGTTCTTTGAGCAATTAAACTTTGTAAAGTAAACTGTGTGTATTTCATTAAGGAAATGGATCCGTCAGCACCGGGAATACCGGTTATGAATATTTCCTAGTAATCGAAAAGTGAGCGTGTTGACAGGATGAATTATTAGACATATTTACAAACAGCTGTTAAAAAGCCTATGTGTACGTCCCAGCTGTATTTTTTCCCCCTCTTTATGCAAGGTTTATAGCAGTTATACTTTGAAAAGCCGGCTTGATTGGCTTTCTTGCAGAGAGGTAAGCTTGATTAATTTATTCATACTCCATCAGACTGCAGTCACAACCAGGGGAGCAGTCTGTCTGTCGGCAGTTTATTCATGGAATAAACCCAAGGGCAGACAACCGGTACGCAGCCTACATGGTGCTTAATTACAGCTATTGTGTACGTCTGATACTGGGATCAATAAGTTTGAGTCTCTCCCCACTCCTGCCAATTTCTCATGGAATTCTTCTCCTTCTCTGTGGGCTGTCTGAGGAGAGAATCGAGGTCGTTAGTGGGAGTTTGACACCGGGGAGAGGGCTCGGGTCTCGGTGACACTATGAAGGGGCTGGCACGGTTCACTGGCTGATGCTCCAGGTTTAAAGGGACAGATAGGAAAGAAGGATTAAGACCAAGATATTGCCACTTGAGGTATTGTGAACGCTACTTCTGAACGCGTCAGCTTGGAAGTTATGGGAGATGTGAATCCCGTGGCATCAGGCAGATTACAAGTGCGGAATATGCAATGAGATTATTGCCAAGACTTTCAGATTTCTCTCCTGTCTGCACCCCCTCCTGCTGTCACTTCCCCGCCTCAATCTTTTGCTTCTCTGTCAGCGGAACAGACAGAACAGCTTTCGGCTGGGGAGGTACAACCAGGACCTTGTGCTGCACCCAGAGCACTTGGGGACCTCGGGGTACGAGGTGCCGCGGCGGGGAAAGCTCGACCCAAGAACGGCTGCATCTGCTTCCCGTGGCGAGATTCCCCTGCATCCCCAGCCAGCCTCGAGCAGATCCTCTTTTTTCTCTTTGACTAGACGCCATGTGGAAAGTTCCTTGTGTTGTTTCCATCTGACTGTGGCAGCATCTGCTGATAGAGCTGCTCGAAGGATTGGGAAAGGATCATCCCCGATCGCCCCTCAATGGGTGCTGGCTGGGGGCGATGCTCTGGAGCAGTCATCACCCATCTTGTCCTCTCGGTTTTGACCCTAATTCCATCTCGTCCTCTCTGTTTTGACCCTAATTACCGTGCGCTCAGCCACGTGCTCAGTCCATCTCCGCTTACCAAGGTGGTGGAGCTTCTGCACAGGGGATGCCTGTGTTTGAACACACTTTCGTGAGTTTTCTCTTTGGGATCCACCGCCACGTTGCGGTTCCCCTGCCACCCATCTCGATTCTCCTACAGATTTTCATCTTCTCTGCTCTAGGGCCAGTTTCTCAGAGAAAGAGGCTGCAGAGCTGGAAGTTGGTGGAGAAATGGAGCGCTTGGGTCTTGAGAGCTGCAGAGCAGCCCTCGGAACAAGCTCAGTGTTTAAGTGATGTATTTGCTGAGCTCGGTTTTCATACCGTCTGAATCTGGGTCTCTAATTTCCTTCCCCCAACTCCTGCAGTTATCCCTTCACCATGTAGGACTGAAGGAACAATATTGTTCCTATAGCACAAGAGGTGATAATGCAATATAAGCTGTGCAAATTCTCGGTATTTCTACCTGTGGTTGTTGCAAATTTCTTTAAACAAATAGGCCTAGTCTGAAGCCAGCTCTCTTTTCATGTCTCATGATTCCCTCTGAGGATTTCGGTCCACTTTAAGCCAGGTCCATGAAACAAATACAGCGTTTTTTAAAGAAGATTTTAAAGTTAATTAAAGAAAATAAAAGAAAGACATACTTCCAGAGAAGTTAGGTTTGGCATAGCATTCATATAGAATACACCTAGTTTCAGAGGAGGTCTAGTGGAAGGACACGTTCTCTCTCTAGGGTGCTACGGTTGATGAGAAGCCTGTTTGTAAGGAAAATTGACTTTGGAAATGGTTGAGAGCAAACCGCTGCTTTTCTTTAAGTCTCTGCCAAGTGATTGATTTGGTCCATAGGCTCATCAGATCGTTGCTTCCAATAATACAATTTTGCTTATTTATTTTATATGTGATCAATATGCTAAATATTACCGAAAGGTGGAAGTGCCAACTGGATTATTTCTGGCGGGAGCAGGGTGGCGAGGGGGCATGCTCCGGCGTACACCATGCGCCTTGTGAAGCAGAAAAGCAATTCAGTCAGACTAAAGGCTACAGATGAGGCTGTATGTTCTCGGCAATAAATGCAAATGATTTGAATTCATTTTCACTGGTAAGAGAAGAAGAGAAAAAAAATTAAAGCTAAAGATGTTGCAGATCAAGGAATTCAACTTTAAACAGACACAAAATTAACATAAAAGAAAACATGGCAATAAAGAAAGGGGGAAAATAGATTTCATTAAAATAATCTGTTTTAGTGAAGAGACCATGATCTATTTCTGAAGTACCTCTCTGTGGTAGTATTTTTTTCCTTGTTTTTGGTTTGTTTTTTTTTTAAGAGCATGTACAATAGCATTATGGCCTAGCTGCAATCAGTCTGCTGCGAACAGCTTGTATGTATTTGGATGTTCACTGGCCCATGAGAGCAAATCGTCCTCCCTTACCGTCAAAGACTTTCTTTTTCTGTTCCTTTATTAGGTAACAAATGGTTCCCGTTTCTTTTGTTCTTCAGTGTTAAGCACATTCAGCTTTTCTGGCTCCGTTTTATTATTTTTTTGTTTAGGTTTGTTAATGACTTATGTTTCTTTATTGTCTGCAAGAGACAGTGTTGTAGTCTCTTCTGCTTTTCACTAAGAAATACCTTGTAATGAAATACAGCCCAGAGTTTATCAATGCAGAATAGAGACCCAGCTGGGATTCTTCCGTGAACCATTCCCTGCAGCCTCTTTAACACAAAAATAAATTCTTACTTGTTCGTGGCAAGTGCCATAACTGTTAAAGGGGTACCCAGTACCCAGTACTCCTGTCCAGCACCACAGTCAAAATAAATGATAAAATAATCTTGAGATACTGAGATTTGTGGATAATCTGCTCAGGTCTCTTATTTAACTTTAGTTTGAATTACCTCCGGGCTAAGGAGTTCTGCAGAGGAGTTCTGTCCCTGTCTGCATCCTGAGAGCGGGAGAGGGCAGGGTCATCCCTCTTGGGGAAGGTGCTGGTGCCGCCGGCAAGGGCTCCTCGACTGCACCTGGGTGGCCAAACGCAAGGTGAGGGCTCTGCCCATGTGGGAGTTGCCCCATCCAACAGCGAAATGGGCTCTAAGGTTCCTTTGGAGTCACTGTGAGTAGCTTGAAATGATTCAAGCCCTGCAAATGCCTGCGGAGGTGGAGCCCGAGGATGCTGCGGTGCCGCCGGTGCTGAGGAATTCAGATCCTGGCACGTCTGCATCTTTGGTAACCCCCTGCCTGTTTTCCCCGCTCCTTGAGTTAAACCTCTGGCCCAGGCAACATCAGAAAAATCACGGAACAGAAAAACACAAGCATTCGTAATTAGAAACAGTCTTTTCCTTTTGTCTGGGCTGGGTATGTTTAACTGATCCAATTCTGCTGCCAGTGTGTATTTGCCAAGGAAAACTTTCCCTTTTAAACCTTCCGCTTATCCAAATAAAGAGAGAGGAGCTGGAAGTAGGTCTTGGCACAGCCCTGGAATTGGGAAAAACAGTACACTCGGTCTGCTTTATTCTGCTCTAATCCGTTCCTATCATTTTGAAATCATGAGTTGCTTTGCTGAAATAGATGACCAGCAGGTGCAGAGCTTGCAAACCGCGTGGTGTCCTCGGGATAAGAGTAACCCAGGGTTTGGACAGGCATTTTACTCTTTTGTGTTCCCCGGTACTTCATCACAGATCAGCGTCAGCACGGATACGCTGCCCACCAGGCTGGCACTGAGGATGTGCCATTGCCACCGCCTTGAGTGGCTTTTAGGGAGAAAAAAAAGTGGTGGTTTTGGTGCTTCTTTGGTGAGGAGAGAACTTCATAAAGCAGCCCAGCTTGCTGAGACAGCACCAGCTCAGCAGACACCCACCTGAGAGAGCTCTTGGGGCTCTTGCTGGAGGAAAAACAATGTTTTTTCCTGGTCTTGGTGTAAGCTGAAGTGGGATCCCTTGGCTTGTGGTCGCAGGTTTGATCCCAGCATGAGCTGGGAGTGTCCACGCTGGAGCAGAGCGTGGTTTCATCCGCTCCTCCCAGAGTTTGGTGCTTGGGCTCGGCATCTGAAATGCTTCATCCAGGCCCCGGCGAGGGCAGTAGGCAGCCGTCTACAGAGCTGCTGTCGCTGCCAGCTCCCGTTAATTAAGGCAATGCAAATGGGCTGAGAGGGAGAAGGTGCCAGTGAAAGTAAAAGAGGCTCATGAAAGGAAACACAGACAAGAGAGGGAGAAATTATGCACTTAGCCCTAAAGTTTACTTTTAAGAGGTCTTTTTTTTTCTTTCCAATTTTATGTATTTTCCTTGATCATTTGAGAGAAAAGATCTGTCCATAGACATCTCTCCAAAGAGATTATTATTTTTTTCAGCGTTGCCATTGCTTTAATCCGTGGTCTCTTCAGACAGGGAATGTTTAATTGGTGCGCTGCAGAAATAAAATGTTTAAATAGATTGAATGGCAGACTTTTTCCCTCTGTTGTGACATTAATCCCCCAATATTCCTGGGCCCCTTGCTGGGGGCAAAGAAAGAGGCCAGAAGAAGTCTCTCTCTATACATCTGCTTGTGATGTGAAAACTCCCTGGATACACTTATCATACATGATCCAATTCATCAGTTAAGCCGAAGACCTTTCTGCAATAATCACTTACACGCATGAAATAAATCCCTGCGTGTGATGCATCTTTTCTGACTCGAGGCAGAATTCTCCATGAAGGAAATGTGGGGAAAGGCGAGAATGGGGAGCCCCAGTTCATGCTGGCCGGCCCGGTCTCCAGCAGAACGACTTAGATAGCAGGAAAAAATTCTTTACTGAAAAAGGGGTGAGGCATTGGAACGGGCTGCCCAGGGCAGGGGTGGAGTCCCCATCCCTGGAGGCGTTCAAAAAACACGTAGGTATTGCATTTGCGGACGTGGTTTAGTGGTCATGGTGGTGTTGGGTAGATGGTTGGGCTTTATGATCTTAGAGATCTTTTCCAGCTTTAATGATTCTGTGGCCTCACTGGAGGTGTGAGCCCCGGCCCCTCGCCCACACAAGGGCACCCAGAGAGCCAGAAAGAGAAGCGAATTTAGATGGAAAGGTGTCCTGATTTATGAGGAGGCAAATTCAAAGGATGGCGCCCTTGAAGTTTTCTTTATTTTTGCTGTTGTGGGTTTTTTTTTTTCCTTTGTCAGCCTGAATTCTCTGTGATTGTTGTCAGGATTGATAATGAGAATGTTTACAGTGAACTTGTACCTCTTCTGCCTTTCTGTGATTTCGGCTGAACTCCCCAAAGAGGAAGGAGTTTCTATAAACTTCCGAGTTTGCATTTGACTACAAAGGCTTCCCATTGCTGAAAAAACTCCTAAGAAATACTGAAAAGGGTATGGAACGATAAGCAGGCTTCAGGCTCCGCGGTCCTCACTCGTTTATAAAACACTTTGCAGAATTTGCAGCAGCAGATCAACACTCACAGACCCACAAATCAAAGGGTTTCCAGCTCCACCTGCCTCCCCCCATTATGTGGGGGAAAAAAATCTCAATCTCCCCAGACAAGAGGGGAAAAAGAGATGAAATTGGGGTTTAAAATAATTTAGTTTTGCATTTAATTTAGTTTTGCTTTGCCAGTAATACACACTGCCTACAGAAAAATGAAAAATATTATTGTGGAATAAAAGCCAGAGCCGCGGCGTGTTTGACAGTACGCTCTGTATTTTATGTTCATTAGGAGAGGGAGTCCGAAATACTCATTTCTTTATGATGAAGGAACTAAAGATTTCCAATGAACATGCTGCAGTGAGCGTGCTGGTGAGATTTATTGCTAAAACAGCTTGTTAATCACAGCGACCACCTTTCAGGCTTTGCATCAGGAGTAGCTGAGTTGTGTAGGTGCTTCTCCCCCTTCCGTGCAGCGGGGAAACGGGACAAACTTAAGCACGTCTTGAAGAAGATCGAATGCAGGCATGTACAGCAGAGATTTTGGAAAACTGCCGTTACAGCTTGCTGTTAAAAGCCCTGGGGTCCAGGTACCCACCTCTTGAACACTGAATGTTGTGTCAAAACGAGCCCTGCTCCAATTTTTGAGGATTTCTGCAACTCTTCGTCATAGGTGTGGGTGCCACCCCGAGGGCTCACCAACCCCAGCTGGGGATGGAGGTGGTGGCAACGGAGCCGCTGTTGGTCGCCACATCTCGGCAGAGCAGTGGATAACGCGCCTTGGCCTGCGCCTCTCTGGAGTTCAGAGCCATAAAGGCTTCTTCCCCTGTTACTAGAACAAACACAGAAGGGAAATCTTCAAAGGCCGCCCCCGAGTGCAGTGAGTTTGTTTGTAACTGCATCATTAGTAAATAATTAATAATGTAGACAAACCAATGACGGGAAAACCCGTGGTCTCTCTTGCCGCGTCTGCTTTAGCCACTGAGCACGAGCGGCTGGAGAGAGAGCTGGCTGGTGCTGGTGTGCGGCTCAGGAGCAACCCCCCGAGTCAGGAAATGTCCCTTCCTCGCTGGAGAACCTGCCTCGGATCGATGGCGAAGCAGGCACGCTCGTGTCACAACAGGATTTGGCCCTTAGGAAATCGTTAAGCTGTAAATTCTCGACGTGACAAGCCGGAGTAGCTCTGGTCTTCTGTTTCATGTCAAAGGCTGCACAGAGACTCCTTCGTTAGCGGGTCGATAATTGACTCCATGGGCTGTAATCGCTCACGTGGCTCAGTCAGGGTCTGGGTGATCCCAGGTACCTTCTAGCTTTGGGCCAATACAACCAACGTTTTCATGTTGTGGGTTTTTTAAATTGGTAAATATTTAGCAGTATCTTCGCAGGGTTATTTTTGTGCTCTTCCCTGCATGGTCCCCTTTATTTTAAAGCTGAGGCAATTCTTAGCTGTAGGAAGACGATTAAAAATGGCACATTGTCTGCACCCGGAGTTTCTGACACAACCTCAGCACAGACGTTGTCAGCAATTGTGTTTTTGACAGTAACAAGACACTCCGTAACTCAGGATTTGGAGACTTTCTGTTCTCCTGCCCCTGCACTTCATAAAAATGGAGTTTGTTTTAGAAAAAAAAATCTTTCTGAGTTAATTTCAGCTCAGTTGGAGCCAGGGGATACAGAGGCAGGAACTGAAGCTCACATTTATGAGAAGCTCTGAGGAGGGGAAAGGATAGGGAAAGAAAAATCCGTTTCATTTTCCAAGAAGGTATTATGAACAGTAGAGAGGAAAAAAAAAATTACTTGACAAGATTCTTCTAAAGAGGAAGAATAGCGTAAAGTGCTGGTTAAATTCCCATTGATCTTCCACTCAGCTTCCCATATACATGTGGGTTTGACTATTTGATACTTCCTTTCACTGTCATAGGTAATAACTGAGTGGAAACAATCATTTCTAAATAACTGCCTATGATTCTTCTATTGTAGTGATTAGTGCTGAATAATTATTAGCTCTGCTGAATATTGCACAGATAGATACGGTGCGAGGAGCAGCTAGAAGCTGTCAGCCGCTGGCGTCTGCGCGATCGGCTGATGCTCCGGCTGCCCGTGCCGATGGCTGGTGCCTATAGACGGTGCCTATAGATGGTGCTCTTCCCCTCGCACAGCTTCAGCAGCGGCTCGAAATCAGTCCTAGCTGGGGAGCAGAGGCCTGGGCTGTGCTTTCCTGAACTCAGCCTCACGTCCTAAATGGACACAATAGAAAAAAAAAAATAAAAATGTATATATTCCTGCTTTAGAATTTAGGGAAGAGCAGAATCTGTTTTATCCCCCTGGGAATGGCAAATGCGGAGTGAATGCTGACGTCAGGTCCTGATGCATCTGCAGGCACCAAGAGAAGCGCCAGAGGCGATGTGTAAAGCCACGTTGCCCAGGACTTTTAGTGGATGTGAAGAGCCGGGTGCTGGAAGGTTGAAAGGCTCGTCGCTCCGCACGGCTCAGACAGATTCATGACCCCTGCGCTCTGAAGCGAGGGAGTTTATCAAAGATGAGGACAGAGAGAAATTGTGAATACACAGGGTAGAAGCAGAGACCGATCTTTCACTGATGCCTCACTTCACCGGCTGCCTAAAGACTGCTTTGTCATCCGCGGGCTGCGTCCTGCCCCGCAGGGAAGGAGCGCTCGGCTCGGCGCAGCTCCCGATGTCGGAGGAAGCGAGGATGAGGAGCTGCGTGCCAGCAGTTTAAAGATGGCTCTAAAGCTCCTCTTCCCTGCTTGGCCAGAGGTTGTTGAGCTCCTGGTTTGCTTCACGGCACATCTCTCTGGCAGATGGGTCGAGGGGCTCTGCACCCACACTGGCGCTGCTGAGGGTCCCTTTGGCAAAGCAGTGGGTGTGTGTTGGTGACCCTGCTGCTGGATCCCACATAACCAGTGATAAGACCAGAGAAGATGCCCTCAAGCTGTGCCATGGGAGGTTTAGATTGGATATTAGGAAAAAATTCTTCACCCAGAGTGTTGTTAGGCCCTGGAGCAGGCTTCCCAGGGCAGCGGTTGGGTCACCTCCTCTGGAGGTATTTGCAAGACAGGTAGAGAGGTGCTCAGGGACATGGTTTAGTGAGGGGCTTGGCAGTGCTGGGTTTATGGTTGGACTCCATGATCTTAAAAGTCTTTTCCAACCTAAACAATTCTATATTTCTTGTATTTGCACTCCTGGCTATTTCGTTCATGTCTCTGCGTGGTGGTACTGCGAATGTGCATAAATATGCTGTGTGCAGAGGTTCTGTGGAGTTTTGTGGTCATGGGATCGTACACCTACGTACATGTGCATCTCTACATCTGTCACCATATACATTTGATTGAATTAGGGGCAGGTCCTTCCTTCTGTTGTGGCTCCAGACTCCAATTCCAAGACCTAACGCCTAGCATCCTTTTCAGAGAAAGGTGAACGCAAATATCCATGGAAGGGTTTCTCCAGCAGTTGTTTCAGCACAGAGGTTGCTAATATTTAAAGCACCCAGACACCTTGTTAGCAGCGCATCCATCACCTGAGCAAACCCAGTGAATCTCCACCTGTTTTGCTCCACTCCCCACATGCCCTTTGCTCCTGCGCCCTCTGCTTGAGCTACTCTGAGAGTCTCGGGGCCGCTCCCCAGCTGAGCCATCCTATAATTAGCTGGATAGAGACTCTCCATACAGGAACATAATTGACCATCAATAAATAATAAACAGAAGACAGGATGCAGACAGTCCTGTGAAGAGGAGTGGTGGTTCAGGCACTCTGACCTGCCTCGTGCGACTTTCCGCGAAGGGAGAAATTGCGTTTGCAGGATGTGCGTTTAACCGAGGATGGTGTTTGTAACAGGATTTAGTACAATTTGCTGTGAACGCGTGACACAGTAAATGTATTGGGGATAGAACAGCCAAAGAGAAGAGCTTGCTAAGGAACCAATGCTGCCATCCACTGAGTGTCTTCTGTTTCCTCTCCTGAGCTAAACAGCTGCAACCTGTTTAAGCTTCTGGGATGTCAGAGCCCTCTGCTCTAGAGCTTCCAGTGAAGTCAGGGGGACCCTTCTGATGGGCGCTTGGCTGGGATGTGTGGGGAGGTATGTCCGTGCTGCCCTGATGGTTGTACAGGCAGTATGGGAAAGGAAATCCTTTCCTGAAGGATGATAAATGTGATGAGGATGGGGAGAAACACAGGCGAGCTAACCTGTCATTTTCTCCCTGGGGAGGGGCAGTGCGGGTGCTGGTTTGCAGCCCTCCCAGGACTGGGGAGAAACCCAGGATCGAGAGCCATGCAGTGGGGTGCAAAGACGTTCCCTGCCAGACCCTGTGCGAGAGGCTCCTGAACCCTGTGCAAGCGGAAAACAGCAAAACTAAGAGCACTTGTCTCTTTTCCCCCAAAAAAAGTGCTCTTGCAGGGTCCTCTTGCTCAAGTGCACCAATCCCCCCGCTGTGAGGTGAAGGGGGGAGGTTGCAGCGAGGTGGTTTCTGTAGCTGAGCTCACGGCAGCGAAGGCGAGAGGGGCTGGAGGGAGCTGCCCGGTGCGTGGCTTTCCAGAGGGGGATTGGATTGGTTTGGTCGCTTAAGTTTACAGTGGAAGAGGCCCAGGGTAGCGGCTTTAATTTTATCTTGCAGATATTCCAGCACGCTATAAATAAATTGTTAAAAAATTCCTGATGACAAGAAATGGAAAACAGCAATCCATCGTGTTATTGCGTCCTGCCACCAGTTGCACTCCTCAAAACCGCTCCCGTGATGCCTTGCTGGACTCTGCAGCTTCTGGGTTTTTGAAGCAGTGTGGCCGCTCTGTCCTGCCGTGGCACCTGGCCTCCTCGTTTGCAGGCATTCCCAAACCCTTGTAGGCCAGTGCAGATAACCAGCGTGTCTCTGGGGTGGTCGAAGATGCTGCTTGCTTTGGGTACCCAACAGCTTCCATGTATTTTTCAGAATCTTGCGCTAAGACAGGTGGTGGCTAGAGTGAGCCACTGCATCCCGAGGAGGGCTCCCAGCAGTGGGTCACAGGGCTCCCTGTCCCAGCTGGCCGTGGCCTCTGTGGTCTTGGCAGGCCAGGAGGTGTGAAGGTTGGTGGCTTCGGGGGCTCTGTGGCACGCGTGCGGCTTTTGTTCTGCGGGAGGTGACGCGGCTTTGGCAGAAAACCGAGCTGTCAGCTCCGTTGCACCGACAAGGGAAA
>NW_009725822.1:9186-22921 GCF_000703405.1 Apaloderma vittatum | reverse complement strand
AGTTCTTTGTTTAACCATATAGGTCTCCTGGTGTCTTTGCTTGATTTCTTCCTTCTAGGGATGCAAAGCCTCCTGAGCTGTCAGTCACTCCAGGGCTTTATCCCATGGCACACAACCAAGGAGGTTCCTGAAGAGGTGAAGGTCAGCTCTTCTGAAATCAAGGGTTTCAAGCTTGCTGAGCTTCGCCCTCTTAGCTGCCCTTAAGATCTCAAACTCCAGTCATCACATGGTCACTGCAGCCAAGGCCACCCACGAGTTTAACAATACCCACCAGCCCTTCCCTATTGACGAGAATGAGGTACTTTGAATACTAATCTAAATATTATTGCTGTGATCTGCACTACAAGCATAATTTAATTGCCTCCACAGAAGAGATCATGATGACAAGATTTGTCCTGATAAATACTCAGGTGTTCAGAGAAGCCAACAGATCAAAACTGATGGATGCAGAATATTTCTGCCCTTAAGTTCTGAAAGACTTGAAGCACTAAGCAACTTCTGGATTTCAAGCAGAATGCTTCCAGTCTGCATAATGTTTGATATTTTGAAGGTAGAATTGGATAAATAAATGAAGCTATATAGATAAATATCTAGTCAAAAGTCTTTTTGATATTCTTAAAATACAGTTTAAACTGCCTAGTCACCTTTAAATGTGTAATTTAAAATCCATAAAACTTAAATGAAACTGTTTACATTAAATAGTAATTCCTGCACAAAAATGATCTGGAGACCAGTAATTATTTGCAGAATAATTAGCAAATTAGATAAAATATTAAAGATTTAATGACTTAGCAGACTAGTTGCTAAAAACCAGCAAACCATGCAAAGTGTTCTGGATAAAATATTTTTGAATTATTATCAGCTTTTATGTTTCATTGGATGGTTAAGTAGAACAGCTGTATTTACAGAATAGTTATGCTTTACAATTGGCATAGAAACAAGAAACGTGACAAAGAACATTGAAATATTTTAATATTTTGTAGGATGACACAAAGAGTAGTTTGGAGGATGACACAAACAGAAGTTCTGAAGAAAGCAGATTCCCATATTATGACAGTTTTTGAAGGCTTTTTTAAATTTTATTTTATATTTTTATTATTGAGACCAGACAGTTATATTTTCCAACAACCAAGTGGTGGATATATTATGATTTCAAATAGTGAGATACAGCATTTAGTAGAAGTTTTAATGAAGTCTGAAAAAAAAAAAAGTATATGCATTCTAGTTTTGAAAACTGTTTGCAGCACCTTTACAGGAGAAAAAAATATATTTATTACAGAGGAAACTCTGACTAGATTACGAATGTGAGAACCATTCTTAATCCTGTTTCATAAAACTTTTGTATGACACTGTTGAATATGCTTTCCCACTCCTGTTATCTATCCAACAAAATTAAACAAATGTCCTTTCCTGAGTTATTACAATTTTAGGACAACAGAGCATAGTTAGAGAGCTGCTTGTTGGCTATTACCTCTTCTTGCATCTTATTCAGAACTGCTTTGATTGTGGGCACTGAGGAAATATATGGATAGGTGAATAGAAAATCATAGTATGTCAAATATAACTATATTCAGACTGACTCTCCACCAAATGGAAAATAAGAACTTAAACAGTATTGCCCTTACTCCTTTAGTCATTTCTTATCAAGAAGAAACTTTAAAGCAATTCTTAACAGTAAGAATTTATTTAGTCTCTCCTCAGTGTTCCTTCAGTAAGATTGAGTGACAGAGGGCCTTTCTAAGGGAGTTTGTAAAAGAAACCAATGGAGGGGATATTTTGTTTCTTTGATGATTTTATATCTCCTGTCTGTACCTTTATTTGTAAGACTTTCTTAACTGGAGAGGCAGTCAGATGGATTTCTTCTCTAGAAATGACAATTATCTGTATTTCACACGTGATCGAGAAAGTAGCATTTATTCAGCTTCAGCTCTCCACAAAAAGAAGTCAAAACAGACTGGCATATCAATCTAATGTGATATGGAGTCATTGGAAGGGTACATCCACTTTGAATGAGGCTATGCAGTAGCTGGAAGAGTGCATGGAAATGAAGGCATCATAGGAAATATTACAGTCAGAGCAACATCTTTTTCTTCACCTTCAGGACTGTTGCATGGTGAAACATGCAAAGCGATGGATGCCAGTCCAGAATGAAAACTGAGCAAACAAGAGATCCCTTGTTTATCTGAAAGAAAACCATGCAAACACTGCTCTCTAAACAAAATTTTGCTGCTGTCTGCTTCAGAGAGACATGAGACTGGACAGTAGTGATATCTAGCTGTAATACCCCAAAGGGAGGCATCTTATAAGTACCCACCTGTAGAAGTAAACTGTGAGGGAGTCCAGTGAGACAGCAAACAAGGGTTATGCCCTCACAGTGCCCAGATAGGAAGTCTCACAGTCTGACAGTACCCAGATAGGAAGAGGAGAGCACGTCTGAAGACAGTAACCAGAGTTGTCCATGAGTCCCATGACTACCAGCTGTGTCCACAAAGCCAAGACAGGTCCAAGGAAAAGCCAGAAAGGTCAGGAGCTACAGGTTCAAGTTTGGCTAGAAAAATAACTACAGCATAGTTTAATACTTCAAGCAGGGAGCAAGAGCAACAATCTTCCTGTAAATGCAGCTCCCAAAACAGATGGAGAGTGCATGGATGGTTTTCCTAGCTCTTTCTCAATTAGGATTTTTTTAACATTAGCACTTTTCCAAGGAGTCTGACCCCAGGTTTCACAGCTGTGCCATATTAGAGCTTACTCACAAATCCTCATAGGTGGGCAGAAGTTCCTGAGATTCTTGGTATACTCAAGCATAAAGAAAATATACTGTTTGTGACTAAAATATGCAAAAGAAGTACTGACTTACTAGCTTGTCTATTATGCTACACATCCTGTTGTAAATACTGTTTGGCAGAAATAATCCACAGGTTTGTGGGCAACTCCTTTGGTAAACAGACCATAGTCTATAATCTAGAAAACCTTGACTCTCTCTTTCATGACTTTCTGTCCTAATCAGCCTGCCTCAGAACAAAACTCTCTGAACTTACATTTTCTTTTTTACCAGTGCATTTATTAGCTATTGGCCAGTTTAATAAAATTTTTAAAAAGTGGATTAAACTATTCTAACATAAATGCTTGCAACACTGGCACATGGCAGCCACATCCAAAACTTTCCACTTCAGAAAAGACTTTATGCAAAATATTTGAAAGACAGTCCTTGTCCTAAGAAAAGCAATAAAATATGGAGGTAATTCCATGGGCTTCTTGTGCTCAACAATATATTGCAAATATTCTGGTTTTCTTTTGTAGTTACTGAGAATTCTCCTTTTTGCAGCTTGCAGCATTTGCATCTTCTCCATTTCCTGTGCGTTTCCAAAAATCTCTGTCTTCTCCACACCTTTCCTTCACTGAGAATTGACATTACAGAGAGAGTAGATGGCATCTTACAGATACCCTCTTAAACTTCTGCTCTTCAGGCTAAACAAGGTCACCTCCTTCAACCTTTTCATGTACATCAGGTGTATAAGCCCTTGACCATCTCCCACTGTCCCTCCACTGAATATACTGAGCCAAAGACTGGACCCAATAGTCCAGATGTAATTCCGTGAGCACTGAGCAGAGGGAAATAGCCACTACTCCTGATATGCTGGCTGCAGCCCTGCCAGAGAAACCTAGAATTTGTTAAAGTCTGTTTGTCTAGGTATTTCTGTGCTTGATTGCTAAGAGAAATTACAGCTTGTCACTGATACTAAAGATTTTGAATATAAAGATTATTTTCTGTAATCTCTTTTTTTTTCTTTTCTTTTTTCATTTATCCAGAAAAGCAGAACGCTAAATTCAGTCTTCTGTGTTCCAGCTCTTCAACTGGTATATGCCTTACCTAAAAAGGTAGTCACTATGTAAATAAGGACTGTCAATGAAATAGCTGATGCTATAAATATGTGGAGATTGTTTATGAAGCAGTGTTTATAAAGCAGACAATGCCTTTTATTTTAACTAAGATAGTAGGCCTCCTTCAGTATTGTAATTCAGGGATTATGTGGTGTCCACTTGCTTTATTTGAAAACAGGAAAGGCAGAGGAGGTTTGACTAGGTGTATCCAAAGAGTCAAATACAGAAAGGATAATCTAAACATACATAAGGGATAATCTAAACATACATAAAGAATAATCTAAACAGGACAAGGGGCAAAGGATACAAGCTGGCTCATAGAAGGTTCCACAAAATATTAGAAAAAACTTTTTCACTGTGAGGGTGACAGAGCACTTGCACAGGCTGCCCAGGGAGGTTGTGGAGTCTCCTTCTCTGGAGACATTCAAAACCCGTCTGGACGTGTTCCTGAGCTATGTACTGTAGGTGATCCTGCTCTGGCAGGGGAGTTGGACTAGATGATCTTTTGAGGTCCCTTCCAACCCCTGACATTCTGAGTTTCTGTGATTTATTATGACAAGTAAAATTGTGCCCATGCTATTAGTTGATGCAGTAGTTTTATCCTCTGTTAAAGCTAAATTAGTTTAATTTTAAAAAAAAACATTTTTTTTCCTGATATGTACTGACAAAACTTCTAAAAACTGCAGTTAAGATTTTCTCTGTATGCACAACTCAGTGTACAATAAAACTTCAAAAAAATTTTGAACTGTTTGTAATAGATCTGTATCTTGTTTTTCTTCTTATTTTTAAAATTCTACCATGCATCTCTTTCTTACAATTTTTTCAGAAAATTATTGCTAAAAGAAGAATTTCGGCCTGGTGGCATTTCTTTCCCAATACTCTAAAGAATAAAGAAATTTGAGAGACTAAGGAGAGAAATGAGAGAATTCATTACTGTAATTTGGAGCAGAGAATATCGTCACAGGAGAACATAGATCTAGACACAGAGACAAACAGTAAACTTCTACAAGTCTTTTTTTTCTGCCCACATAGGGAAAATATAGAAGAAACCAAGAAAAAATAGAGCACCATAGAGTGTTTCAGGTGGTGGGTTTTTTTTGTAAAAATAGTGAGTGGTTAAGTATCCAAGCAGTGAAATGGAAGCAACTGGAGTCTTGGTCAAGGCTTAATCCTGACACACTTTAAAAAGCGAGATACTCCAAAGTATCTTATTGAATCTGACTTCATGTATAACCGTATATGGAACATGGGCTGCCAAGAACTGACCAACCACTGTCTGATGGCATTACCAATACTATGCTTCTGCAGAGTAAGGTTTACAGAGCAAGAAAAATTTTGATTCACTGCCATTGTGGACTCTGGCTCTGTCTTTTGCTTCCTAATCACCCTGAGAGAAAGATTATGTATCCTCTGGAGCCTGACATGGAAACCATTTCATTGACTTCAGTGAACCTTTCACTGTAACCTCAATTGTTCCTTTCAAAGGAAATCCTACTGACATTTTCCTTCCTATATAATACATTATAGTGTACTTACAACCAAAATAAAACAGTAAATAAAGTAAGGCACTGATCAATATTATAGGAAAACAGAATCTGCAACACCTCTAACAGAAGTCAGTAAGAAAACTAATCACAGCACTAGCCTGGATAATAGAAAACCCAGGACCAATCTGGCAATTTTAGCAACAAAGATTGTGTTCAACAACTTCTGAAGAGGTTGTCCTACACCGCAGAAAGAAGTTCCTTGTTCCAGGAAAAGGGTGTGTGTGGTACTGTGGTCGAGCGCGGTGATACTCAATCCGGCAGCTGTGATACTGAGTTACAGTCCCTCTTCCATGGATTTCTGCAACTCGGACTCCAGGGCAGTTGGATAAGTGGTTCAGGTCTATCAAGTCCAAGGCACTTCTCTGCACACAAATATACCCAAAACAACCAGCTATGTATAAGCCTAGCAAACTTTAGGATTTGGATATTGATATCAACTGAGATACCTAAGGTCTGCTCCAGTTACACTCTAAATCCTTCAGTACTTCTTGGTTTTCCTACCACTGACAAAGTCAAACCCAGATGGTCCTACTGAGGCTTTTTCAAGTCAAGAATGCAAAATAATAATAGCTTATGAACATCCATGGACTGTCTGCCTACTGTTGAATTTCAGCAAGACAGGGGAACAAGCTTGAAAGTTATGTCTAGTTTTCTTATGTAATTGGCTACTTATTTTCAAGACAGATTAGTTTATTTCAAAATCTTTAATAAAACATCTTCATTTCTCTGTCTTAACTATAAGTATACAATTTTCAAAGGACAGATTCAACCTACCACTTCTACAGCTGCATTTTGAACAATACAGTAATTCCTCTCTGCAGGGGAAAATGGTCAGCATTTGCTATTTCTGCCATGCCTGGGTTTTAGTGTGCGATATGGTGATTGGTTTGTGTCTGGCGGGATATTTTAGTAGCAGAGGGGCCACAAGTTGCTTCTTGCAAAACTTCCAGAACCTCTCCCAGCCCAGGCAAAAGTCAGACCCACCTCTGGTCAAGGCCAGGCCAGTCAGTGCTTCTGCAATCAATGTATTTAAGAGAAGAAGCCTACTGGATCTGCTTCTTTTTTTCCTGTCTTTTGTGTTGGGGAGCTCTTTGTTTTGGAGAGGAGGAGGAGGTAAAGAGAGCAACTGAGCTCACCAAGGTCAGTGAGGAAGGAGGGGGAGAAGAGCACTGGAATGGAGATATTCCTGAGGCCTGTGGTGAGATGGCAGGCTGAGACCTTGCAAATCAGAGATCAATACCGGCAAAAAGTCCAGGATGCAGCAACATGAGAGGGACCCCCAGTGGAGCAGAGAACCATTCTGAAGCAGAGGAGGGTGGCTGGAAGGCTGTCTGGCGGAAAAGGACCTGGGCGTTCTAGTTGACAGCCAGCAGAATATGAGCCAGCAGTGTGCCCAGGTGGCCAAGAAGGCCAATGGCATCCTGGCTTGTATTAGAAATTTTGTGACCAGCAGAAGAAGGGAGGTGATTGTCCGTCTGTACTCAGCACTGGTGAGGCCGCACCTTGAATATCATGTTCAGTTTTGGTCACCTCAATATAAGAGAGACATCGAGGTGTTGGAGCGAGTGCAGAGGAGAACAACAAAGCTGGTGAAGGGCCTGGAGAATAGACCTTATGAGGAGCAATTGAGGGAGCAGGGTCTGTTCAGTTTGTCAAAAAGGAGGCTGAGGGGGGACCTCATCATGCTCTACAATTACTTGAAAGGACATTGTGGAGAGTTTGATGCTGGTCTCTGCTCACAGGTAACTAGGGACAGAACCAGACTGGATGGTTGCAAGTTGCAACAGGGCAAGTTTAGGCTGGACATTATGAAGAAATTCTTCACTGAAAGAGGGGTCAGACACTGGAATAGACTGCCTAGGGAGGTGGCTGAGTCGCCATCCCTGGATGTGTTTAAGTGTCGCTTAGATGTGGTGATGGGTGATACGGTTTAGGGGTGACCTTGCAGTGTAGGGTTAATGGTTGGACTCGATGACTGCAAGGGTCTTTTCCAACCTGAATTCTTCTATGATTCTATGGTTCTATGATGCCAGAGCAGAGGACACACCCAATGCATTCAGTGATTCTGAGGGAAGACCACGCTGGAATGGTCCATTACCGAGAGGAATGCTCCCTGCTGGAGGGACACACACTTGTGGGAAGGACTCAGGCTGGGGAAGTTCAAGAAGGACAGTCTCCTGTGAGAGTGATACCACGCTGGAACAGAGGAAGACTGTGAGGAGTACTCTCCATGAGGAGAAAGGAGCAGCATGAATGGTGTGTAACTGACACACCACAACCTCCACCCCCTGCTCTGCTGGGAGAGAGAACATAGTCAGTAAGAAGAGATGGGTAGGACGAATCCGTTTTGAAGGTCTCATTGTATTTATTTTCTCACTATCTTACTCTGATCTAATTAATTGTTAAACATGTGGTGATTCTGTTGTCTAAATCAAATTGATGTTTTCTCCCCAATCTACTGTGATTTTTACCTGTGATGATAATTGGTGAGTGAAACCTCCCTGTTTTTAATCTTGATCTTGTTGAATTTTCTCCTCCCCATCCCAAAAAGAAGGGGGTAGGAGTGAACTAGCAGCTGTATAGTTTTTTATTCCTGGCTGGGTGGGCTTAAACATGATAGGTAGAAATCGCAAGAAACTACAGACTGCCAGCTTCCTTGTTTAGGTATCTAAAAGTTTAAGTAAGTTTAACCTTTAGTGTTGCAAGGGGAGTCTTATCGCTAACTCTCCTTTTTATGGCAATTATGTCAAAATATATAAGTAACCTTGAGTGTCCAAATAAGCCTTTTTCAGGTCTTTTGAAAGTTGTCAATTCATCTAGGAACTCCCAAGCCACTTTTATTTTGCAAATACACTCTGAAAAAATGATTACTTTATATATTTAGACCTAGTTACAAAATCTGTTTAATGCAATTCTTCTCTTAACAATTACATTACTCTCTAAAAACATGTATTACAAAAATAGCAACAACACTAACATTAAAAAAATATATTTATTTAATAGTTTTAGGTATCTACCCATATATTACAAATACGATTTCTTTCCTTCTCAGCCTTTCAGGTTCACTTTACTGTGTGTTCATTGCTTACTCATACTTCACATTGACAGTTCTTAATAGATCTCATGGATTTACCAACTTGTTCAAGGGGAATAAATCATGTTGAATCAATCCAGCAAAAGCTATCAAGATCTGTAAAGATTTGTCCTGCAGTCGAAACATTTCTTAAAGTGGAAAAGAAGTTTTAGGGGAGGAGAGTAAAACAGTGCATTCATTTTTTCATAGTTCTGTAAGACTTCTCAAACCAGGTGGATGAATGGTGGCCATGCAGTGGATGTGGTCTATCTGGATATCAGCAAGGCATGTGACACCTTCTCCCACAGCATCCTCATAGGTAAACTGAGGAAGTGTGGTCTGGATGACCAGGTAGTGAGTGTCCAGTTCTGGGCCCCTCAGCTCAAGAGAGACAGGGAACTGCTTGAGAGAGTCCAGCGCAGAGCCACAGAGATGATGAAGGGAGTGGAACATCTCCCTTATGAGGAAAGGCTGAAGGAGCTGAGTCTCTTTAGCTTGGAGAAGAGGAGACTGAGGGGTGACTCGTAAATGTTTATAAATATGTGAAGGGGGAGTGTCAGGAGGATGGAGCCAGGCTCATTTCAGCAATGTCCAATGACAGGACAAGGGACAATATATACAGGCTGGAACACAGGAGGTTCCACAAAACATATTAGAAAAATCTTTTTCACTATGAGGGTGAGAGAGCACTGGCACAGGCTACCCAGGGAGTTTGTGGAGTCTCCTTCTCTGGAGACATTCAAAACCCATCTGGATGTGTTGCTGTGTGACCTGCTGTAGGTGAGCAATGTCCAATGACAGGACAAGGGGCAATATATACAGACTGGAACACAGGAGGTTCCACAAAACATATTAGAAAAATCTTTTTCACTATGAGGGTGAGAGAGCACTGGCACAGGCTACCCAGGGAGTTTGTGGAGTCTCCTTCTCTGGAGACATTCAAAACCCATCTGGATGTGTTGCTGTGTGACCTGCTGTAGGTGATCCTGCTCTGGCAGGGGTACTGGACTAGATGATGTTTTGAAGTCCCTTCCAACCCTTAACATTCTGTGATGCTGTGATTCTGTGAATGTGAAGCAATTACAAATGTCATCCATTGCATCAGCCAGTGGATCTACTCAAGTCTGCCATAATAAATGCCAAAGCACTTCCAATGGAACTGGTCTATATTTTGCAATTCTGTAGTTTACAGTAAGCACTGGTAAACCATAATAATCTGGTACATGTAAGGAGTAGCTGTGCCTCTGGTAATCATATAACCTATGGCTAATTAGACTGCTGCAACCAGTCTGGTGTATGAATATGCTCTGGGTAGCAAAACTAGGTCTCCTCTGCTCTACTGAGCAGAAAGGAGACTAATGAGTCATACTCACTACTTCCTAACCAAGATATTAAATAACATCGTTGGGTAATTTTTAAATCACCCTGTAGGTATTTTAGTACATCGTGTTGCCATACATTTCATAGCATCATAGAATCTTAGAATTATACAATAATTTCAGCTGGAAGAGCCCTTGAAGGTCATCGAGTCCAGCTTTTGTCCCAGCCCTATCAACCTACTACTAAACTACCTCCCCCAAAGCAACATCCACTCATCTCTTAAACATTTCCAGGGATGGTGAATCAACCACCTCCCTTGGCAGCCTTCCAATGGCTGACAATCCTTTCAGTAAAGAAATTCTTCCTAATATCTAACCTGAACATCCCCTGGCACAATTTAAATCCGTTTCCCCTCATCCTGTCACTCTGTACTAGGGAGAACAGACCAACTGTCACCTCTCTACATCCTCCCCACTCTGTACTAGGGAGAACAGACCAACTCTCACCTCTCTACATCCTCCCTTCAGGTAGCTGTAGAGAGCTATGAGATCTCCCCTCAGTCTCCTCCAGGCTGAACACAGTCCAGATCCCTCAGCCGTTCCTCATACGACACATGCTACAAATCATGTACCAGCTTGGCAGCCCACCTCTGTACCTTCTCCAGCCCTCAATGTCCCTCTTGTAGTGAGGGGCCCAAAACTGGACACAGCTGAACACAGGGGCACGATCACCTCCCTGCTCCTGCTGACAACACCATTCCTGACACAGGACAGGATGCCGTTGGCCTTCTTGGCCACCTGGGCACACTGCTGGCTCCTGTTCAGCCGCGGCTGTCCCCCAACACCCCCAGGTCCCTCTCTGGCTGGCAGCTCTCCAGTCGCTCCTCCCCAAGCCTGTAGCGCTGCTGGGGGACCTCGCACTTGGCCTTATTGAATTTCATGATGTTGCCCTTGGTCAGGTGATCCAGGCTATCTAGATCCCTCTGGAGAGCCTCCCTGCCCTCCAGCAGATCAACACTTCCACCCGACTTGATGTCATCTGCAGACTTACTGAGGGTGCACTCCAGCCCCCCATCCAAATCATTGATGAAGAGGAACAGCCTCAGTACCGAGCCCTGGGGGACACCACTCATGACAGATTACCAGTTAAATTTAACTCCATTGACCACAACTCTCTGGACTTGGCCATCCACCCACTTTTTCACCAAGCAAAGCGTATGCCCATCAAAGCCAAGTGCAGTCAGTTTCTCTAGGAGAATGCTGTGGGCAACTCTGTTGAATGCCTCACTAAAGTCAAGACAGACAACATCCACAGCCTTTCCTTCATCCAACAAGTGGGTCAGCCTGTCACAGAAGGAGATCAGGTTTGTTAAATAGGACCTGCCCTTCACAAACCCATGCTGACTGGGTCTGATCACCTGGGTGTCCTGCATGTGTTGCATAATGGAACTCAGGATGATCTGCTCCATCAGCTTCCCTCAGACTGAAGTCAAACTGACAGGTCTGTAAAGGCCTTGCTAATTTAGCTCAGCAATGAAAACTGTGAAAACTGGAAATCCTGTAGATAACAACTAAGCATTGTTGATTCTTACTGTGGTAAGAGCTGACTAATTTTACAGTAAGGGCCTGGTCTTTTACAGTATGATAAAACACTTCCTGCATCTGACTTCTCACTAGAGGCACTTTCTTGTCTGGGTCTCTAACACTAAACTGAACACAATCTCCAGCTACGCCTCACAAACATACAATGCCAAAAAAGCTTTTGACAATAAACCTGATAAGAAAAATAGAAAATGAAGATGCCAAACAAAACATGAGGAAATATCATTATTCCATTAAATGTTCAAGTGTTCTACCTAGAAATAAAGTCTGCTGATACATCTACAACATTGGTAAGACAAAGTAAATATAAGCAGCAACTTTTAATGACTTAAATGTTTCCACTAGATCATCTAGTTTCCTAGAGTGAGACTACTCATATACTCAGCATATTCTGGTGCCATACTTCACTATTTTTTTGTTTAGACAAGATCAACACAACGCTAGCAGTAATTCTCTCTCTTTCAAATACTGTCCCATAAAAACCCCACAAATCTTACACAATTTTCAGACTTTTACACTGTGATGGATATAGAATCCTCAAAAGTTCCAGTTTAAGTAAATTTTTTCATTGACCACCTTCACTAGAAATCACTGCATCCTGCTGCTTCTCCATATTTTAGAGACAAAACTATTGTCAAATAATTTTAAAAATTCAGGATATCACTGTGCTACTGAATGTATAAAATCTATTTCAAATACCTTTAATGTCATCACAGAACAATCCTGCCTGCAGATCCCTAAAAGGAAGCAGTGAGAATCTTTTACTCCTCCATTGTCACATACATTTGCAGACAACAGGATAATCCTGCAGAGATAAGTGGCTAATCAAGCAGGTCTATAGTTCATACACCAGACTATTTCCAACCTCCATAAAAAGATCTAACAGTTCTTAATGGGAAATTAGTGCCTATCTTGCACAGTTTTTCCCCACTCCTCCTGAAAAAAAACCACAGCAAATCACAAACTAAGCAAGAAAATATTAATAATCTCCTCAGTTCATGACCGTTAGTTTCCATTTTCACCTCACCTGAAAAAATGCAAAATGTGATTCCAGTTGCTCTTATCAATAGTGAACAAGCTCCTCAAAATTCATTTTCTTTTGAAGAACCAGAAGTGAATCTTCTTGAAAAGATATCATAGCCCTTTTTTAACAAGAAAGACAATGTACAGGATGGGGAAATGTTAGAGTTTGTAAACCAAGTATCAGTACTCTGTTCCGACCCGAATCCTACCGATCTTTGGAATGCTTAGGCTGAAGAAATTTGCTTATTCTTTTCCCCTTCCTATCCTTCGCTTCTGAGGTCTTTCAAGGAAAGAGAGAGGGAGGGGGAGAGAATGTTCTCAACAGTCACATACAGTGGAATATACAGAGATTCAAAAATTATCTTACTTGGATTTTCTCTTCTATGATTTCTAGCTCTCTAAATGCAGGGCCCATTACTCTGTATGTGAATAAATGACTTCCGAAGCCAGCTGCTCTTCAGAAACAATATTCAAAAAAAGTTAATAATCTTCCTCTAGTATATTAGGGCTATATCTATCCCCACTGCTAGGCAGTCATAAGAGGGAACTCTCGACACAGTTGGCTCTACAGAAAAGCTTTTTACCTAGTCTGACATTTCTGTCCATCAGCATAGCTAAATAAAATCCTAAAAGTCATTATCTTTATTTTAGCTCATCATAACTTAATTTATTTGATGATGAATAAGGTATGTGTTTAGACTGATTGTTCTATAAAAATCGCTTTTCTTGAGACTACAAGCAGAATGTTAGAAATATTAATGAGGCGAAAATATGAAACTGATAGCTTGCTTTGATTGAGTTGTTTACTGTAAGATTCTGAAGAAATTTACTTCACAAATGTCTTCATATTAGTCAATAACTGAATATTCACACGGTCACATGTTCCAGATAAATTAAAAAATAATAATAATTAATAATTATTTCAGTCTGATGGAGATTTTATGCATCTAATCAGGCTTACTGCATGTTTATATACATGTGTGGGGTAAGACTGCTCTATTCTATTACAACTTAACCTTATTCCAGAGGATAAAGGATGGCTCTAGCTTTCCAGATAAATACAGCTAGGATAAGTGACATTTCAGTTTCCAGCCCACAAAGACACTGTGATTATCTCTGCAAGAATTTCTTTCACCTAGATTTTGGCTCATGACAACTAGCAGGATAGCTAAAAACTCAGAATAGGATTAGAATAAGACAATGATTATGAGACTCCTCTTGGAGAGAAAAGATTATTTTTTTTAATATCTGATCAAGTAATTTAAATATTCATCTACCACTTTTTCACT
>NW_009725822.1:0-9155 GCF_000703405.1 Apaloderma vittatum | reverse complement strand
CCCCTTTGAAAAAAAATACTGTTATTGCATCCAAGAATATATTGAAAGAGAAGTCAAAAAAATGACCTGGTGGAATACCAACCCAGAAAAGGAGAAGGAAGAACAGTCTTCTAGGTTCAAATTCCTATTTGAGATAATGTTTAAATTATATGTTTGAATAGAAGTTGAACACAAGAGATTAACAATACAGCACCGAAATACCCAACAATCTGATGCTTAAAGTGGAAGAGAAGGTTCAGATCTCCTATATCAGAGGAATTAATTGAATATTGCTTGCCTGTGTACTTCAAAAGCATTCATCACAAGGCATCTTATCGATCTAACTCAAATGCATATAAACTGAACATAGATTGAAGTATATTTGATTCTTTTCAATTTGGAAATGATGAAATTCTAAATTTGGTTCAATCTCTTCATTTATATTGTAGTTGATTGTTGGTTTTGTTAACTGAACCGAAAAATAATTTAATGCTCACACAGTTCTACCTCTAGGTCCTATTTGAAGCCTCTAGAGAAAAGCCCCTTATTTTCAAAAACACTCTTCTTTTCCCTCAGTAGAACTAGCCAGGCATGAA
Organism: Apaloderma vittatum; assembly: GCF_000703405.1. Classification (NCBI taxonomy): domain Eukaryota; kingdom Metazoa; phylum Chordata; class Aves; order Trogoniformes; family Trogonidae; genus Apaloderma; species Apaloderma vittatum. Next base: position 8,580 of record NW_009725822.1, on the reverse strand, counting down.
AACAGCTTAATTAACAACAATAAAAATACTTCCAAAAATATGTTTTAAAAGAGTTTGTGACCAAATTTTACACTGTTTGCTGTGTATGTGTGTCGGGTCCAAATGTTATATCCAGCTCATCAGCTCTGCTCTATAGCAGACAAGGAGAATCTGCCTGAGTAGAGATGTGCCTGAGGAGCTCTATACCTTCCCCACACAGCTGGCTCCACCCCAAATAAAAGGGGATACAGTGTGATTTTCACATAAGTATATTAACACAGGAGGAGGCAAAATTGGAACAGAGCATGCAGAAAGAGCATGGTGTTTAGGCTAACCTACAGTAAGAAGAGGCCAAAAGCAGGAAGCCAGTGTCCCGCTAGAGCTACAGCTGAGCTCTGGGCTGCTGATATAGAAACATGGGATCAATAAGGTTGGAAAATATCGGTAAGATCAAGTCCAACTGTCAACCAAGCACTACCTTGACTGCTAAACCATGTAACCAAGTGCCATATATGCTCGTTTTTTGTACACCTCCAGGGATGGTGACTTTACTACTTCTCTTGGCAGCCTGTTCCAATGCCTCACCACTCTTTCAGTAAAGAATTTTTTCCTAATATCGAAACTAAACCTCCCCTGGTGCAACTTGAGCCCATTTGCTGCCGTCGTATTGCTAGTTACTTGGGAGAACAGAATGACTCGCCTCATCACAACCTCCTTTCAGGTAGTTGTAGAGAACAATAAGGTCTCCTCTCATCCTCCTAATCCTCAGACTAAACAATTCCAGTTCCCTCAGCTGTTCTCTGTAAGACTGGTTCTCAGAACTCTTCACCAGCTTCGCTGCTATTCTCTGGACCCACTCCAGCAACTCAATGTCTGACACTGTAGTGCCCAAAACTGAATACAGTACTAAAGCTGTGGCCTCACCATTGCCAAGTACAGGGCCATGATCACTTCCCTACTCCTGGTAGATACACTATTCCTGACACAGGCCAGGGTGCTGTTGGCCTTCTTTGCCACCTGAGCACATTGTGGTTTCATGTACAGCCAGCTGTCCACCAGCACCTCAAGATCCTTTACTGCCAGGATGCTTTCCAGCCACTCTTCCCCAAGCCTGTAGCATTTCCTGGGACCCTCAAGCAGATCAACACTCCCACTCAATCTGGAGTCATCTTCAAATTTACTGAGAGAGCACTCAATCTCCTCATTCAGATTATCGATACAGATATTAAACAAGAATGGCTTCAAAATCGAGACCTGAAGGACAACCCTTGTGACTAGCTGCCCGTGGGTTTTAACTCCATTTGCTGCAAGTCTCTGGGCTTGGCTCACCAGCCAGATTTTTACTCAGTGAAGAGTACACCTGTCCAAGCCATGAGCCACCAACTGGGCCTGATCCCCTCGTCCTGCATGTGCCGTGTGAGTGCACTTATGGTGAAACACTCCACAATCTTCCGCAACGCCGAGGTCAGGCTCACAGGCCTGTAGTTCCTTCTGGCCCTTCTTGTAGACAAGTGTCACATTGACAAGCCTCCAGTCATCTGGGACCTCCCCTGCTAACCAGGACTGCCAGCAGATGATAGAGAGTGGCTTGGCAAGCTCTTCTTACAGCTTCCTCAGTACTCTCAGGTAGATCCGATCTGGCTCCATAGACTAGGAAGTTTACAGGTGTTGTAGCAGGCCATTAACTGCTTCCTCATGGATTTTGTGGTGTTTACTCTCTGTCCCGGTCTTCCAGTTCTGGGGGCTGAATACCCTGAGGATAACTGGTCTGACTATTGAAGAATGAGACAAAGAAAGCATTCAGTACCTCAGCCTTTTCCTCATCGTTGGTGAAAATGTTGCCCCCCACATCTGATAAAGGATGGAGATTCTCCTTTACTTTTGTTGTTAAAGTATTTATAAAAGCATTTTTTATTATATCTTACAACAGTTGCCAGACTGAGTCCTAGCTGAGCTTTTGGCTTTCAAATGTTCTCTCTGCATGACCTAACTAGACCTCTCTAGTCTTCTTGAGTTGCCTGTCCCTTCTTCCACGGGTGGTAAAATTTTGAGCAAAAGTTCCATGTTCAGCCAGGCCAGTCATCTTCTCTGCCAGTTCGTCCTACAACACATGGGGGCAGCCTGCTCATGCACCTCTAAGACTTCCTTCTTGAAGAATGTCCATCCTTCCCAGATCTCTTTGCCCTTCTGGACTGTCTCCCAAGGGACTCTCTCCACCAGAGTCCTGAACCGGCCAAAGTCTGTCCTCTGGAATTTCACAGTAGTGGTTTTGCTAATCCCTTTCCTTACTTCACCAAGAATTGAGACCTTTACGATTTCATGGTTGCTAAGACCAAGATGGCCCCTGACCACCATATCACCCATCAGTCCACCTGTGTTTGTAAACAGCAGGTCTAGTGAGGCACCTCCCTTGATAGGCTTATTTGCCACCTGTGTCAGGAAGTTTTTTTCTACACACTCCAGTATACTCCTAGGTTGTTTCCCCTCTGCTGTGTTGTATTTCCAGCAGACTCCTAGTAAGCTGAAGTCCTCCAAGAGAAAAAGACGGGCAATTTTGAGACTTCTGCCAGCCATTTGTAGAATGCTTCATCTGCACCTTCATCCTGGTTGGGTGGCCTGTAACAGACTCCCAACTGCCTTGTTCCCCTTCTTTCTTACCTCTAAGTACTCAACCTTACCATGACAGTTGTTGAGCTCTATGGAATCAAAACACTGTCTAATATACAGTGCAGGAGTATGAACAAAACAAGGCTGGATTAAGGGTCCTCTGCCTGATGCTGTAAAATCTTTAAGAAATCAGTTTCTCAGTGAAGCACAGGAATGAAAAGAGCAGAAAACCACACAGACAAGAACAAGACAAACACAGTTTTAACATTGTAGCTTCTTACTTCCAGTTTTTTAATGTTTGGTTACAGGACCAAGAGAATAGTGAAGATAGTAAAACGAAACACTTTCGAAATTAATGATATCAGATGTTTTGGTCTGTAAAATAGTATTAATAAGTGGAAATACTCTATTTGTAACAGAGTATTTGTTTAGATGGTTAATTAGACTTTTGGAAATATTAAAAAGGAAGAATGACCTCTGCACTTGCCCTAAGACAAATAAATAACAATTGTCTGCTGTTTGTAAACACATACTTGCCATTGTATAAATTAGGAAGTGAGATTGAATTGTTAGTAATAAATGACATAGCACTTCAGAATATAAACAAATCAGCAGTGTGGCTCTTAAAAATGTTCATTAATGCAATACTGCTTAACGAACTTTATGTGGTTTGATCTGGCTGTCCAGTCTGGCAACAAAGAACCATACAGCCACTCATTCACTCCTTCCCTTACTCCTCTCCATTTAGGGAAGAGGAAGGAGAAAATTCAGCTAAGGATTGAGATTAGGACAGTGTAAGAGACTGTGTTAAATGTCTGTCTCAACCTTGCTGAAATTCCCCATAAAAAAACCTCAAGGCTACTGTTTGCAAGTTTGGAAACTTGACCACTGATAAGCCATGGGGCTTGACCGCTGATAACTTCAGGGCCTGGTTCAACTGCTGATAAGACAGCCATCTTGCAAGTACGTCTGCAAAAGCCCAACAGTGTGAAAGTTGGCAAGTTTGCTACATCTGCAAAAATGGGCCCTCCAGTCAACTGTGCATGCTACACCAACAGAGGCAACGCTGGACGGGATGAAGATCGCTCCTGAGAACCTCATACAACCACCAAATGGGTAACCAAATGTGCATGCACTAAACAGGAGAAGGGTGGGCAAAGCAGTTCTTGGAAAGCCAAAATGTGGAATGACTAACACTATACAATGCCACCACGAACAACTACTCTTCGAAGATCTGCCCCACCAAATTGAAACAGGCAGACATGAGAGATGTTACTGGATCTGTGGTGGTAGATACACTTCTTGTTATCCTGAACAATTTACTGCTTCTCTTTCTCATTTCCTTATCTTTCTTTCTGATCACTCTCCAGTAGTTGTTAGTCAAGAAAAGGTTGTGCTGTTGTGACATCTGACTTCATTTGTGTCTTAATTTTTCCTCTGGGATCGAAATGAATTACCTTGACTCTAAGTAGGTCAAGACAGACAGGGAAGGTTCATTCAACACTTATGATCATGGGTGAAAACCAGAGTAGACTTTGCAAGAAGGCATGTACTTACTACCACCACATTATTACACCAGAGTAGGATAATGAGAGAAAATAAATACAACCTTATCCAAAATGGACTTCCCACCCCTGTGTTTTTTCTGGCTACCTCCTTCCCCTCATCAGAGCAAGAATGGCAGGAGGTAGGAGGTGTGGTTCTGGCTATTAGTCATTATCCACAGCAATCCTTCCTCCTCGGGAAGAGGACTTCTCACAGTCTTCCCCTGCTGCCACATGGTGCCCATCTTATGGGAGGTAAACCTCTCCCTCAACGTGAGTACTTCCCACCAGCATGGGATCAACCTCAGAGCCAGAAGTCACTTCAGGTACGTCATCTTCTCCTGTGTGGTCTCTTTCCCGCTTGGCATGAGATCATCCACGTGCCACTGCCTCATGGACATTTCACCACTGTTGATTTCCTCAGTTCGCAGGCAATCATCTGCATGCCATCTCACTCACCACAGGACTATGGAGAAATGCTCTGCTCCAGTGCCTTTCTCCAGCCTTTCCTCACTGATCTCATTCCTTTGCTTCCCTCTCACCTCCCCCTCCTCCCAAAAGGAAAACTCCCCAACACAAAAGACAGGACACAGAGATAAGGGCAAAGAGAGGCTGGCCCAACAGGTTTTCCCTCTTAAATACATTGATCACAGAGGTGCTGACTGGCCTGGCCTTGGCCAGAGGTGGGTCTGATTTTTACCTGGGACTGGAGGAGGCTCAAGGAGTCATCTCCCACAGCTCTCCCCCGCTACCAGAAAAACCACCAGACTCAAACCCATGACGGACTATGTAACAGGAATATACACAGACCTTTAAGAAAATATGTGTGAAGTTTCATTAGCATTAGTAAACAAAAGCTTTCCATGCAGCTGCAGTACTCTTGAAAGAAAGGAAATTTTTTGCTCAAACCCACAGCTCCCATTGCTCTCAGTTTTGGTTCCTCAATCATCTCTGCGAAAGGCGATTTTTGTGGACATAGAATCATAGAATGACCTAGGCTGGAAGGGACTTTAGAGATAATCTAGTCCAACCTCCCTGTCATGGGCAGGGACACCTCTCAACTAGATCAGGCTACTCAAGGCTCTGTCCAGCTTGGCCTTGAACACCTCCAGGGAGGGGGCAGCCACAACATCTCTGGGCAATTTATTCCCAGTTATGAGTTGTGCCAACCTCATACTGAGGAATTTCTTCCTAAGATCCAGTCTAAATCTATTCTCCTTCAACTTAAACCTATTTCCCCTTGTCCTATCAGTGGATACTCTTGTAAAAAGTCCTTCCCCAGGTGTCCTGTAGTTTCCCTTCAGGTACTGGAAGGCAGCTATTAGGTACCCCCGAAGTCTTCTCTTTTCAAGACTGAACAATCCCAGCTTCCGCAGGCAGTCCTCGTAGCAGTAGTTCTCCAGTCCCTGAATCATCCTTGTGGTCCTCCTCTGAACACATATATGTAGGATCTAGTAATCTCAGAGACATAAGTAGATGTGCTGTGGAGTATAAAATAAACGTTAAAGTTTAAAATTCAAGTTCACAGAAATTCCGTGTTCTTTCCTGCAAAACAATTTAATTCATATCTCTGCCAGACATGTGCAAGGCTTATGAGTATAATCCAACTCAGCTACAGCAGATATATAGAATTATATATGTATTTGAAGTGTTCATCTGTATTCTTTACACTACAGGAAGATCTGATTTTTTTTTAAAGACATATCCATCTCTTCTGGAAATGTTTGATTTACTCTGTGCAATCTGGCCAACTGTCTATAGTAGAAGACGACTTGCTTCCCACAGGAATGAATCTTAGACATTATCATGTTCAAATCCTTCCTCCATTTCTCAAAAAAACCCTCAGCATATATTTAATACTGAGAGTGCAACAAAGGAAAATCCAGGCCTTGCAGCTTTATCAAACTTCTGAGGCATACATAAGTTAAACTTCCCAGCACTTACTTGCTCTTGAAGATATTCCAGTACAGATAACATCTTCTACAAATTAGCCAAGCAACAGAGAACATTCCTTCAACTTTGTCATTTAAAATCTGCAGCCTATAGATTGTTCAACAAAACTCTACATAGAGATATTTGTCAATTTATGGATAAGCCCTCCACCAGGAGGAAATCTGAAGCACTGCCAATGCCTTGAAACAGACCTTCTCTTCAGTCGTTAATACTTGGTAGAATAAAGAGGGAAAAAAAGGTTTGTTTTTATGTTAAAGAAATGTCTGTATTTATATCATCTCCATTTTTTTCAATTTTTGTTCAATCACAAAAAAAGAATCTTCATGGAGAATTTGACTGTAGAAATAGTTTTCCTCTGAAAGTAGTGAGATCTCACTCTTGCAGAAGTGGGACAACAAATATTACATTTGAAAGTGAAAAAAAGTCTCCCAAAGTATTTATTCAAAATTACTCATAAACTGAATACTATAACCAAAGTATGAACTCACATAATAAGATACGAGTTTAGCATTTTGAAAAGAGCTGGGGAAAAAAAGTAAGCATAGAGCATTGTTTTACTGTAATAGAGTCTCAGACTTATCACACAGCTGGTATCACAAAGTTGTGGCAAAATCTTCTAGGTTTTGCAGTACACTTCTCAACTCAGCATATTTATTTAAGAGGTGATTGTTGCTGCCAAAACACATTCGGTACTTGTTTTGTCAATGTCTCTGGACACACATACTCTTTTACTTAATTGTTACTCACTGTTGTGGGTTAGGGCTGGGCCATTATACTGTTGTGGGTTAGGGCTGGGCCGGCCACTAACACAGACAGACGCTCTCTAACCTCCTCTTCTCCCCAAAATGGGAAGGAAAAGAGAATGAAGCAGAGTGACTTTCAGGTTAGAGAAGAAAAAAAACTAGAACAGCTTTAATGAAACAATAATAGAAATAATAGTGGAATGATAAAAGTAAAGAACTATATACAACTATAGATAACAGCCCGATATCAAACCTGATTCCCTCCTGATAGAAATCACCACTGATGCTGCAGAGCAGGAGGCACTGGGGAAGCCCAAGGCTCAGCAGGGGTGGGGAGCTGAATACAGGATCTGGATTTGGGAACTCAGCATCTGGATCAAAACAGGAGATCAGATGGAGTCCTCCCTGGACACCAGCCATTGCAGAAAAGGACGAAGAAAGAAAGGACAAAACTCTCATGATCACTCAATTTATACTAAATATGATGTATATGGGATGGGATACTCTTATTGGTCACCTGTCCTACCTATTATCCCCCCAGAGGTGCGACCTTTTACTTCCTTGTGACCCCTCTCACTACCTGACACCCCCAGCGTGGCACACAAGAGCCAGCAGTGGCCTTGGTCACTACATGAGTAAGTATCAGCAAGAGCCTGTCTGCATCCCAGTCCCAGGCAGTGACTGTAAACATCAGGTGTTATCACTGTCAGTAGCACACACTGTCTGCAAAAAACATGCTGCTAACTTCAGAAAGTGCAGACTTTTAGAAGAGACTAAACTGGAAGTAAAAATCACTAAATAGGACTGGGTTTTTAGCTAACCCTGGACACTCACATTGTGTACAACAGAACCTCACTTATATTTGCTGTAATTTTGGGGGAATGGAAAAGAAATTCTCCCAAGTACTCACACTCCCAGTGAAACCTCTGCCTGGAAATTGAATCTGATGCAGGCTGCAACACTCATACCCAGTGGCCTCCATGGGACATCTGCACTCCTTCTCTGTACTTTGTACGAGTAGATCAACTACCTATATACATGAAAGTACCTGCCAAGAGATATTGTGGATTACACAGAATCACAGAATGTTAGGGGTTGGAAGGGACCTCAAAAGATCATCTAGTCCAGCCCCCCTGCCAGAGTAGGATCACCTACAGCAGGTCACACAGGAACATATCCAGGCAGGTTTTGAATGTCTCCAGAGAAGGAGAGTCCACAACCTCCCTGGGCAGCCTGTGCCAGTGCTCGGTCACCCTCATAGTGAAAAAGGTTTTTCTAGTATTTTTGTGGAACCTCCTATGTTCCAGCTTGTACCCATTGCCCCTTGTCCTCTCATTGGACATCGCTGAAAAGAGCCTGGAACCATCCTCCTGACACTCCTCCTTGACATATTTATAAACATTAATGAGGTCACCCCTCAGCCTCCTCTTCTCCAAGCTAAAGAGACCCAGCTCCTTCAGCCTTTCCTCATAAGGGAGATGTTCCACTCCCTTCATCATCTCTGTGGCTCTGCGCTGGACTCTCTCAAGCAGTTCCCTGTCTCTCTTGAGCTGAGGGACCCAGAACTGGACACAATAACCAGGGCAGAGTAGAGAGGAAGGAGAACCTCTTGTGACCTACTAACCACCCCCCTTCTAATACAGCCTAGGATGCCGTTGGCCTTCTTGGCCACAAGGGCACATTGCTGGCTCATGGTCATCCTGCTGTCCACTAGAACCCCTGAGTCCCTTTCTCCTATGCTGCTCTCCAACAGG
>NW_009725821.1:17158-23920 GCF_000703405.1 Apaloderma vittatum | reverse complement strand
CTTAAGCCCTTTGAAATATTTTCTCCCTCAGTGTAGTGGAGAAGGGGGAGTGAGAGTGAGGCTGTGTGGGTACCAAGGCTGGCCAGGGTTAAACCACAACAATGTACCAAAGTCCCATTACCTGAGAAACTACATATCATCATTCCTGGCATTTTTGCTCTCCATTGGTTATCCTTCCAGATGGAGCATGCTCTAGTCGAAGATGAATCATAGAATGGCCTAGGCTAGAAGAGACCTTAGAGATCATTTCATCCAGCCTCCCTGCTGCCAGGGACACCCCCTCTCGATTAGATCAGGCAACACATGGGGACCGAACGGGAATCGAACCTGTGACCTTGGCGTTGTTACCGCCACGCTCAACTGCTTACATGTTTTGCCACAGACCAAATCGCTGTCACATACAGACTTACTGAATGCTGCTTCACTCAGCTAATTTTGCTCTAGCTAGTCACAAAGGAAAAAGAAAGGGGTTTTTTAAAACTAATAACAGAATTTACTATCACAATCATTTATCTTGGGCTTAAAGTTCAATCAATGATTTATTGGAATGAGCAGGTGATTTGCCAAGAGACCTGGTCCTGTCTCTCCTCAATCCCAGCTATACACAAGTAAGCAGAATCAAACCAAAACAGGAACTTCACATACAAGTATGTGACGGCCTAAGAGAAGTAAGGCTGCAAACATAACTGATTCTTCTGGAAGCTTGAGGTTATATCAAATTCAAAAAGACATTAATCCAGAGAAGCATCACGTAGCAAAGTGGAAGATCATGATCTGGATCTGTCACTGACAAGCTGTTCAATTCAATCACAGCTCCATGATGTACTTCTCCCTTTTATTTTGTTACTTTAAAATAGAAAATTTTCAGACTTTTTTTTTAATTAAAGAATAATAATCAACTTGTTAAATAAAAGAACTAGGCAAGTTCACACCTCATGGGTGGTTTACGACCTTGAGAAAGGCACTCAGCAACTCCATGCCCGCACAACAGAGTGTGGCAAGCCCTGCCAATCTGTACTATGTATACATTGTTACAGTGACTTTTTTATTACATGCATGAAATTCTTAAGAGTATTTAAGACTGACAAGCATATAATGCTTTCTGCAGGTCATCTGCTAGACAGACGTATTTTCAATTCCTTCTCTGAACAACTATTTTTGGTTAAAACAAGGTCATTTTAGATTATCAAATTCTATTCCGGATTATTAAGTCCTCTCAGTTCAAATTGGGTGGTATCAATCCATGATCCTCACATTTATTTATGTGTTCACAGTGTTTTTCACCCTACCCTAAAACGCAACGAAGAAAGCAGCCATACTCCACCTCTGTGGGAAAACAGCATAGAACCTGTACAAAACTCTGGGTCCTTCCTTATATACCAAGAATCCACTGTTGAATAGAGCTCAACAAGCACAGAACCACACAGCTCTGACCACCACAAAACAGGACTTTGCTATGAGCACGAAGTTTAAAATATGACTTAAAGTCTAATAAATGTAGCCTAATAATTATTAAAAGTTTCTCTTGTAGCCTAATAGTTATTAAAGTTTCCCAACTGTATGGTATGAAATATATTTTTTTGTGTGGTCCAGGGATACAAGAAATGTGTTGCCATAAAAATATGTAAGTTTAATTTTCCTGGATAATTCTTTGCATCACTTGCAATTCATTAAATCCACACATCTTCCAGTTCCCTGGAAGAAAAGTAAGGCAACGACTTAAACCAAGTGCAGCTATGGGGACATAGAAAAGACAGTTCAGAAATTAACATACTTAGCTAATATGACTTGAGAATATGTTGTTTCTCCCAGTGAGCATATACTGTACCCATCTGAATGCACCTATTAGTTTTTTCTTGGGTTACAGGCTCGTTCTTATAATACTGCCATCAGACACATAAATAACTGTTGATATTCCTAAAAGACAGATTGGAAGTTATGTAGACACATTAATGCTTACTGTATCCTTCCTCAGATGAGGAAGGATACAACTACCACTATGGACTTTTCAATCAAATTTTTAAACATCAGCAGGCACCCTCAGTTGACGTTTCATAGCAAGAACGTTTCATACAAGTGACACTATCCTTAAGTATATAATTTTGCTAATGCTGTGTCATTATCATAGTCCTATGTAACTGACCAGAGCTTAATGCCTTTTTTAATTTCTTTTTTTTTGGTAGTCATTTTATCTACCAGACTTTTATCCAGTGCTTTTAAATAATTTTACAGCTAGAGTTGCAGCTTAAGTGTCAGTAATTTCTGTAAGGTGTTTCTTTGAAGTATGTTGCATTATTGCTGTTTTGTTTACACCACCATGATACCTGTAAATACTAATTTTCACGTCAAATGGTTTTAATATCAGAAATGGCTATCACACTTTGTAGAGTGCATTGTGCAAGTTCCTCTTTGCTGAACAACAGCATAACAAGCAGAGACCAACCTACTCTGTAGGAGACTCCTAATAACACCGCTGGGGACAAGGTTACTCTGTGGCCAAAAGAATCACAGTAGGAACTGCAGTCAGCTCTCCATAAAAATCCCAACAAGTCCCCGAATCTTTACTTTTAAAAATTAATTGCCTAAAGGATTGGGAAGGCGTAAGAATCAATCTACAATTAGATAGTATGCCACAATGAAATTTTGTAAGACCCTCAAAATTTTCATGATAACTTTTCCCAATGGCACAAAAGGAATTCTCTCCCCTGTATACGTTAGCAGTGTTTCTCATCATATACCATAAAAACGTTTTTATTTAAAAACAGGATAAGCACCAACTGTCACATTGCAGACTGTATTTGAAGACCTTTTTAGGTAAAATATTTATACAGGAGAGATTTTCTAGTGTTAACCATGTAATATTTTCTGCAATAAGTCTGTTCTCCAAGAGTTGGTATCAGAGACAAAATCGAGTCAAGAGGGCAAAACGACAAACATGCTGTTATTTAAGACAAGACAGGAAAAAAACAAAACACAACAAAAACCAACACACAGATGGAAAGAGTCACCTGATAAACTGAACTTGGGCAGGGCAAAGAAAGATGGTTTCTGTTGATTTAACCTAACAATTGGCAAATTCCTCTGAACATCTTGGTTGTAAACATTTTGGTTCTGCTGCCAAATGCTTGGTTTTGCCCAATAGTTTAAATGCTCCATTAGTCACAGTGTAACAGTTAATTAGGTTTGATATTTTTTTCACTCCCATAACACCCACATACCAAGGAATTAAGCAGTTACTTGATTCAGTTAAAGATATTTTAGTTCCTTAACCTGAAGGACTCATAGGTAACTTTTTTTAACCATTCTTGAGCCCAAGTTGATCTTCTGAAAATTATATCTCAACTGTGGAAAAAAAAAAAAAAAAGAAAAACTTGTTGACAACACAGTAGTATGGCTGAAAAGTAGCACAGCACAGCTTATGTATATCTGCAGGGGTATCTTTTCAGCTGAACCTTTTGATGAATATCCCTGGCAGCATTCTAAGTTTTGAAACGTAGAAAAGTCACATTAAAAGTACCTCTTCTACATTAAACTGAGTTCACACTAACTTAATGCAGGTACAAAGTAGAACATTATTCACATTGGTAAGGATGGCAATTTTAATTAATACTTAAATCAAAACTATAGGTCAGTGGTGTCTCACAGTGCACAGATCATGCTTTGGAAGGGACCTGGTGAGGTGTCGTTCCTCGATCACACAGGAGAGAAACGGCATGGTCCATCTGACATTATCCATCCATTTGTCCATCCCACCCCACCATCCTGAAGTGGGCACCTCTGGCACAATCGACTGCCCAGAAAGACTGGAACTGCAGGGCTTGGACTTCTTTGGCCTTTGCTGTGCAAAATAACAAGCCCCAAATAACAAACTTCTGGCCTGCAAGATCCTCCAGAATCACCATGCCAAATTCGCCAAACACATAGAGCAGGCACTTCATTTGCTTGATCTTTTCTTCGACTTAAGCCAAATCACTGGGTTTTAACCACCTGTTTCTCTGCTATTAGGCTCACATTCACTTTAAATGCCACCTTTATTTGCAGTATATCTTTCCTGTCTTTCTCCTAACAAATTATCTGCGGTCAGAGGTACACAAGCACCTGACAAAGTGATCAGCTTCAGTTCACATCATGTTTAGTTTTATTTTTCACTCTACCAATACAGCCTGAAGGGATGAAGCTGCTGCAATTGGACAGTCGAACAGCAACCTCTTTGATACAACGCAATAGAACATTTGATGCACTTTAAACCATAATCATAAGTCAATTTAATTAATCTGCTCCCTGGTGAGGCATGCATTCCCTTAGATTCAGTTAGTTTTGCCTTTTTGGACCCTTCTGGGAACACTCTCAAGCTAACTGCAACATAAAGCTTTCCTGCACTGTTGCTTTGAATGATTCCTGGAGTTGTGCAAGACATTCCTACTAACAGGTAAGCAATTATGACTTTCACAAACCACAAGATAAGTTTATGAATACGTTAGAGAAGGAATTGACTAACAATAGAAAAGTAACCTACTAAAAAAACCAAAAACAATACTCTCCCTAAAACCAAACAAAATCTAAAAATAACCACACAACACCAAAACAGCCTCAACTCCATATGACATGAGGACTCTCTAGATAGAAAATAATAAAAAGAACTGCACAAAGGAATATTCAACAACCTACATTTCCCATCAAAATAATATAATGCAAACTTGAAAAACATGTTTTCAATCTATCTTTTCATTCCTATAGGCAAAGAATTTTTGACTGAGAACTGATGTGTCACATAGTACCAGTTACTTCTCTGTTTAATTCTATATTGCATTGAAATTTTTTTTAAAATCTCTCTTCATCCTATAGGAGTGTTACAAGGATTACTGTTTGCAAGAGTCTTAGTGTCTTATAATTAATCAATAATTACGATGATCAGCCCCTCAAATTCACATGATGAAGATATCTAGATATGTGAGTAGCATTTATATTACTGCAGTACTGATATATAAAAAAATTGACAGCTTCATAACATTTGTTAATTTTTTCCAAATCTTAATTTCATTTACTCTAAGGACCTCCTTCTCCCTTAGAAGTGCATACTGCTTTATAAATTAGATTAATCACAATAATAATTTAGTTTTAATTTATGGACATGTAATTCTGCATTCTTTTTAGACTGTCATAAGGCTTTATCATTTTGCTAACAAATTTGCATTCATCCCCACACATCTCTGAGAATAATTATGGAAATCAGATGAAGAGTACTGGAGTCAACCATTCTGTGGTTGTAGAGGGAGAGAGGATAAAGATATTCAAAAAAGGAGACTGCAGCAAAAGGCCTAAAGGGTGAATAACTTAAAGCCTATATATGTTAATAATTCAAAATGTTTATAAGCATGGCAACAAACATCAAATATACAAGCCTGCAACTGAAGGAGCATCCTCAAGAATCAAGGAGAGCATAAATCAAAATAATGAGGATACTAAAGAGCTACAGGTACCATTCTGGTCATTCCTAATTATGACTAATACCTATCACAGCTAAAGGCTTTGCTGCTTATAACTAACTTATAACTGGGTGGCCGAACGATGCAGCACATGATCTGCTTGTTTCGTATCTGCATAGAGCACGAGAATGATGGAAAATGTTTGACATTTCCATGGGAGATGAAAAACACTTTTCATCCAAATTCTGTATTGATATGACAACTAGTGTTCAGCTGCTCAGGTTTCACTGAGCACTCTCCACAAAATCCCTCCTCTTAGTGTTTTCCAGTGAGAAGAGCACATTACGTTAAGTAGCAAATGCACATCCAGAACTGCTAGCAGAAAGACGCTGGCCTATTAAGCTTGTAAATACAGATAAACTTATTTTATATTCAAAGGGATTGAAAACTTGATTAAATAAAACTGATCTCTAGCAACCCAAACAATCATTCTGAAACAGTAAGTTGTCAACACTATATTTTTCATTCCCCTCTCAAATATTACTTCATCCTGTTTCACATCTGCCACATGGAGGGGGAAAAATAAATGTCAATAATGCTCGTTCATTCCTTTCTTGGTTACTGACAGCATGCAGAAATGTAACCATTATACCAAATCATATACACACACAGAATGTTAGGGGTTGGAAGGGATCTCAAAAGATCACCTGGTCCAACCCTCCTGCCAGAGCAGGATCACCTACAGTAGGTCACAAAGGCACACATCCAGGAAAGTTTTGAATGTCTCCAGAGAAGGAGACTCCACAACCTCCCTGGGCAGCCTGTTCCAGTGCTCTGTCACCCTCGCAGTGAAAAAGTTCTTCCTAGTATTTTTGTGGAACCTCCTTTGTTCTATAGCTTGAACCCATTGCCCGTTGTCCTGTGACTGGATGCCACTGAACAGAGCCTGGCTCCGTCCTCCTGACACTCCACCTTGACATATTTTTAAACATTAATGAGGTCAGCCCTCAGCCTCCTCCTCTCCAAGCTCAAGAGACCCAGCTCCTTCAGCCTTTCCTCATAAGGGAGATGTTCCACTCCCCTTAGCATCTTTGTGGCTCTGCCCTGGAATCTCTCAAGCAGTTCCCTGTCTCTCTTGAGCTTAGGGGCCCAGAACTGGACACAATATTCCAGATTTGGCCTCACCAGGGCAGAGTAGAGGGGAAGGAGGACCTTTCTTGACTTACTAGCCACTCCACTTCTAATACACTTCAGGTTGCCGTTGGCTGCCTTGGCCATGAGGGCACATTGCTGGCTCATGGTCATCCTGCTGTCCACTAGCACCCCCCGGTCCCTT